>NC_046665.1:96072043-96090984 GCF_010883055.1 Belonocnema kinseyi | reverse complement strand
TAGAGCTCCAAGGAGATTATGTTGAAAAATAAAAAAAAATTTACCCAAAAAAAATTGTTTTTATACTTCATTCTAAGGACTTATTGAACTACCCTCGTTTCTCAAAAACAATCGGTCATCAACTCCCTTGTGTACAGAGCTGTCTCCATTACAGATAAAGATAACTTACAAAAGGAATTACAAAACGTTAAACAAATCCTAGTACAGAAAGATTGTACAAACAAACAAATTGATAAAGAAATAGGAAAATACACTCAAGAAAACAAGGCAACACAACCTACGAAAGAAAGAGAGAGAAAAACGTCCACCACCCTACCCTACATCCAAGGTGTCACAGAAAATAGGAAGAATTCTCAAAAACACAACATCCAAACCATATTTAAACCTTCTTCAAAAATAGGACAACTACTAAATAACCATAAAGACAAAAAATCACCCCTCAGTGATGCAGGATTATATAAAGTCCTTGTTCTTGTGACAAAGTTTATATTGGAGTTTATATTGAATTTTATTTCATAAGACAACAGTCATTGCAAAAACACACAACATCTTTCCAAGAAAACATAGAGAAGCAATCGAAATCTTAAAACAATCTGATAACATCAATAGGGATAATGGATACAATACCAATTCGATTTAGTTTTCCGTCCTCCCGGTTTAAAAAAAATACTTGATTGGCTAATCAGGTTAGACCAGTCCCCACGATGGGAAGCTCTGGCAAATCACAGGCATCGTAGACTGTATACATAAGAACAACATAACCTGATATCTCAGTTTCAGCTCAGCTCTATAGAAGTGAACTGCAATGTTCACGAAACGTCAGCAAAATTCTTACATTTTGACACGATTAGAACCCGAAATAGCTTTTTTATCAACTAAAAAAAAGGAGTTTGAAGAATTTGAGAAACATTGTGTAGCATAAGACGATCACTCACGTTTCATTCGTTTCTGAATTTTATACAGTTGTGAAACAAGACGATCAATCACATTGTTACTTATTTATGAATTTTATTCAGTTCTGAAAAATAAGGTTATCAATCAGAGTGTAATTTGTTTCTGATTTTCATGCGGTTCTAAAACATAAGATCCTCACTCAAATTTAATTAATTGATTGCCTTAAGTTTTAGAACTCTATCAAATTCATAAACAAGTCAAAATGTTATTGATCATCTTATGTTTTAGAACTACATAGAATTCAGAAACAAATGACAATGTGATTGAATAAAATTTAAGAAATTTAAATGAGATTAAAATCAAATTTAAGGTTGTATTTAACGTCCAGTAATGAAGTTAATGTATATAATTCCTGAGGGAAAACCCCAACAATCCAACGACCAAATTTGGAATACCACCATAAAATTCTCCTATTTCAATTTACAAAAAAAAAATCTGCAGAAAAATAAAAAAGGTATGAAATATGAGAATGCAACCAACCAAATCCCTTTCCTTTTATATAAAAAAAATTTCTTTCGTGTTTTCTATTTGTATTATTATCAAAGTACCGTAACGTTGGTAAATATTAGTTATTAAAGTTCTTTTATTATGATTTAATAAAAATACAAAACACGAGAGAATTCAACAAAGGAGAAGAAAGGGGATTTGGATGGTTAGCTCCTGATTTTCCTCTCCGCTTTTTTATTTTTGTACAGAGATTTTTTTAACGTAAGATCTTTTTTTGTAAATTAAACTAAGATCATTTTATGGTGGTTGTCCAAATTTAGTCAGTGGATTGTTGTTTTTTTTCTCAGGAATTCTATACAATGTGATTGATCGTCTTATTTTTTATATCTGCATGGAATTCACAAACAAATGACAATGTAATTGATTGTTTTATGTTTAAGAACAGAATGGGAATCATAAATAAATGAAAATGTGATTGATCGTCTCGTATTTTAGGGATGTATGAAATTCATAAGCAAGTAACAATATGATCCGTGATCTTATGTTTTATAACTATATGAAATTTAGAAACTAATTAAATGTAAGTGATCGTCTCATGTTTTAGAACTGCATGGCATTCACAGGAAAATGACAATGTGATTGATCGCCTTATGTTTTAGAACTGCATGAGAATCAGAAATAAATGACAATGTGATTGATCGTCTTATGTTTTAGGGCTCTATGAAATTCATAAACAAGTAACAATGTGATTCGTTTTATGTTTCACAACTGTATGAAATTTAGAAACGAATTAAATGTGAGAGATCGTCTCATGTTTTAGAACTGAATGGCATTCACAGGAAAATGACAATGTTTTAAGTTTTAAGTAAATGCCTTAAGTTTTAGAACTGCAGGAAATTCAGAAGCTAATAACAATGTGATTGATAGCCTTATATTTTAGAACTGCATAGAATGGATAAACAAATGGCAATGTGATCGAAAAATATTTAAGAAATTTAAATTAGATTACAATCAAAATTAAAATACTATTTAATGTCTAATTATGAAGTTATTGTATATAATTCTTGAAAAAAACCACGAATTCAACGACCAAACTTGGACAATCACCATAAAATGCTCCTATTTTAATTCACAAAAAAGATCCTCCTTAAAAAAATCTGCACAAAAATCGAAAAGAGGAAAGAAATATGAGAAGACAACCAACCGAATCCCCTTCCTTCCATTTTCTTTATTCCTTTCGTGTTTTTTATTATTATTATTATCAAATCTCAATGAAAGAACATTTATAAATAATATTCTCTCGTTCTTTCGTTGCTGTTCCTACCTGCTGAATTTTTTCTTACTTCGATAATAATGCTGTATTCTTTCTTTCCTCTTTTTTATTTTTGTATCGAGATTTTTTTAAAAGAAGGATATTTTGTTAATTACCATCTTATGGTAAAAAAACCATCTTATGGTGGTTGTCAAAATTTGGTCATTGGATTCTTGGCTTTATTTTCAGGAATTCTATACAATAATGTGATTGATCATCTGTTTTATAACTGCATGAAATTCAGAAACAATTGACAATGTAATTGATCGTCTTATATTTTAGAATTGCATGGGAATCAGAAATAAATGAGAATGTGATTGATCGTCTTATATTTTAGAGCTGTATGAAATTTATAAACAAGTAATAATGTGATTCGTGATCTTATGCTTTATAGCTATATGAAATTTAGAAATGAATGCGTAGAATTCAGAAGCAAATGTCGATGTGATTGATCGTCCTATATTTTAGAACTGCATGAAATTCAGAAACAAATGCATGAATGTTCCAAACAAATAGAACATGTGATTGATCGTCTATGTTTCAAAATTGTATGAAATTCAGAAACGAAGGAAATGTGAGTAATCGTCTTATGTTCCACATACATCTGATGCCAAGAACAGTATCAAATACAAGTTTTCGAAAATTAAAAAGAAGGGTGCTGAAAATATTTTGAAAAAATGCGTAGGTTAGAAGCAAAAAATGTGTTCTGTAATGTATGGGTAGCCCCTTAACTTTATTATTAAGTTAACAATATTTTTTTTTTACCTATTGTTAATATTTTGTTGTGAATTATTTTAATTGAAAAGAATTTGGAGTGATGCAAGGTGTTTTAATTTGTCTAAATCGTGTATCTGTAATGTAACAAATTTAAAAAAAGGGTTGATGTAGTGGTTTCTGAGATAAGTTATGGCAAAGGAAAAGACTTGGAATAGAAGAGCTTAATAACAAGCAGATTTAAAATTCGAAGCAGCGCTACCAGGAGAGGAACGGAAACAAGTGGAAAGGTATTAATGAAGTTTATTGGCTAATTTATAATGAACTAAGTGTGCAATCTAGCAAGCTAAGTGATCCCTTTTTTGTCATAATGTCGTATCTATCTAGAAACAAAAGGAGAAGCTATTTGGCTAGGGAGATCATTTGCACAGGGCTGGGATCATGCGACTTTTTTTAATTTTCTCGACGTTCTGAGGAAAAATACGACTAATCGACTTTTTACCGTTTTATCAGAAGTTTGCTATACTTAGTTTCAATTAAAATCACAATAAAACTTTTAAAATTGAAATTCGAAACTAAAAAAAATTGTCCCATTTTAATTGAGAACATTAGAAATTTAATAAATTCTTATCGAAACTTTATACTTAGCACATTTTTAATTCGTAGTGTTCGAAATTAAATAATTTCTAATTTCGTGAAGTTGTATTTACAATTTTAATTGTCTCAAATTTTTAATTTAAAAACCTTTAAAACGATTAATTTTTTTATCAATTACTATCTTCACACTCTTTCGCCTATTTCCCTCTTTGTCCCCTGTTTTGAAAAAATCCCATTTTCCCCTTTTTTCATGTTTTCGCTTAAATGCGAACTGAATTCATAGAATCCAACTAATTTTGGTCGAAACTATGTTTTTTCTGGTTAAAAATTGACTGTTTTCTTGAAAATGCAATTTCCTTAATCTAATTTAATCTATTTTGTTGAAAATGTGTCCCTTTTGATTGAAAGTCCAACTATTTGGTTTTAAATACAACTGTTTGGTTTTAAATCATTTTAGTTTGTTTTAAAACTCAAATAGTAGGTTAGAAATTAATTTTTTTATTTATTCCTACTATTTTGTTAAAAATTGATCTTTCTTGGTTGACAACCGATTTGTTATTAGTGTTCAAAAATTTAACTATTTTGTTGAGCATTTAACTTTTTGAATAGAAAATTCAATTTTTTTAAAAATTGAAAATCCCTCTTTCATGATACAAAAGTCATCATTTTGTTAAAAATTCATCTTTCTGATTTGAAAATTAACTTTTTGTTGAAAATTTAACTAGCTTCTAAAAAATTGGCTAGTAGAATTAGGCAGGATGCCCGAGAACTTCATTTTCAAACTTTCCTGATTTTTCCTTGATTGATTTTAAATTTTACTCGATCATTAATATACAAATACCAGCATTTTAATCTTGTAATATTTTTAACATAGACAAAATCTTTTATAAGCGGAATCAAACAGTATTTCAGGTACAAACTAAAAAAATTTTTAATTTATTTATTTTAAACAAACAATTTCAACAAATAAAGATTTTTCACTTAAGAAAAAAATAAAAGTTTATCTAAATTATTGAAACCTCAAGCGAAATGACGAATTTTCTCTATAAAAATTAAATGTTTAAACCAAAATATGACTTTTCAGCAAAAAATTAAATTTCCACGAAAATGTTGCATTTTTACCCAACAAATAGGAAATTTCAAACCAAGAAAATTATTTGTTTACTAAAAAAGGAAATTTTTCAACTAAAAAAGTTCAACCCTAAAAAAAAATAAAAAATGATTTCCTAACAAAGTGATTCAACCAAAACTTTTTTAAAAAAAGTTGAAGACTCAGGCAAAGAATAATAATGTTTAACCAACAATTTGCGTTTTCATGAAAAAAGATAATTCTACGAAAACAGATGAATTTTCATATTAAAAAGATAAATTAAATGAATAAAAATAAGATAAACAAATAGTTTATTTTCATGTTAAAAAATATTTTAGTTGACTTTTTAGGATCAAAATATGAATTTCCAAACAAGAAATAAGTCTCTATGAAAAAATGGAATTTTTAATTCGAAAAGGCGAATTTTTAACCAAAAAGATAACTTTTCATCGAAATTGTTGAATTCTCTACCAAATAGTTGCATTTTTATAAAAAAAGATAAAATTTCTCTTAAAGCAGATGAATTTTATGTAAAAAAAAAAATGAAAAAAATAATTGAATTTTCATTTAAAAAAGATTTCATTTGACTTTTCAAGATAAAAATATGAATCTTCAAACAAAAAATAAGTTTGTGTGAAAAAAGTTGAATGCTCAATCCAAAAAGACGAATGTTTTTCAACCAAAAAAGATGTATTTTTAACAAAATAGTGAAATTCTCTACTAAATAGTTGGATTTTTATCCAAGAAAGATTAAATTTGTACTAAAACAGATGAATTTTTAATTAATTTTGTTTTAAATTGAATTTTTATCCAAAAAATATTTCAGTTTTATTTTAAATAGCAAAATATTAAATTTAAACAAAAACTAAATTTTTTTCGAAATAGTTAAATTTTCAACACAACAGTGGAATTTTCAACTAAAAAGTATGAAATTTCTTCTGAAACTGATGAATTAAAAAAAAGAACTGAAAAAATAGTTAAATTTGTATACAAAGAAGATTTCAGTTCACTTTCAACAATAATTTAAAAACAATAATTTGCAATAATAATTGCAATAATAATTTGCAAACAATAATTTAATTTTCTGTTAAATAGTCGAATTATTCACCAAACAATATGATTCTTTAACAAGATTATTAAATTATCAACCAACTAGTTGCAATTTTGTACCAGAGAAATGAAAATTCTACTAAAACAAGTACATTTTTAAATAAAAAAGACACATTAAAAAAAAAGTTGTATTTTCATCCAAAAAGATTTCAATTAACTTTTCAACACAAAAATCAGCAACAAAATATGAATTTTAACCAATAGGTTAATGTTCTACGAAAATAGCCCATTTTTTAACTCGAAAATACGAATTTTCAACAAAATAGTTGAATTTGTAGCCAAAAAGTATGACTTTTAAGCAAATAGTTCAATTATTAACCAAATAATAAAATTTATAACCAGAAAGATAATCTTCAGGAAAAAGTTTTTGCGAATTTGCAAAAATTACGTTCATGAGTAGAGGATCCCCCCCCTTAATCCGTGAAAAATTGCCGCCCCCCTGAGCTGTTACGTAATTTAAGTACGATCCCTTAATGATATGTAAAATAGACCAGGTGTTGTACTGTCAAGCGTCGACCATTTTTTCAAAAATTGTATGGGTCAGCAAAGATGCCCCAAGGGCACGCTAGAAGGCTAATTAGACTATTCATATTCCATGTGTTGAACTTCCGATTAAAAAGTTTTTAGAATTAAGCATACCAATAATGAATTACGACGCCCGCGTCACATTTGACACTATCTAACCTGGGACTCGTCGAGGGACTCTTCAGTTCAGCAGTTCCGATCTTCAGTTCAGTATTTTTGACGGTCTTCAGTATAGTTCAGTATTTGTTAGTATTCAGTTAAAAACTCAGTTTAGTGCACTCTTCAAGTCCAGTTCAGTATTCAGTTCGGTGAATTCAGTTGGTTCCCCATTCGTCAGGAGCATCAGTTTGGTCAAGTGCAACTTCTCTATTAGAAATTCAATTAAAACTTCGAGCAATAGTAAGTAACCTATTTCCTTAAATTTCACACTTTATAACTGTTCTTTCATGAATTGAAGTTAATTCAGAACTTTCTTTAAGGTACTGGTCATAACGAGGAAGAATTACCAAATCTCAACTATATGATGCCACTACATCCATAAAAATGCTAACATTTTATCAAATACAGTGAAACCCTTCAATAGCCCTCCCTTCTATATCTCTTCCGAGAATTGACGCCTTGACGCGGATAAGAGTAAAAGGTGCTGCGAGTGGTTGCGCTGGTCACTTGGCGTGGCCTAATAGTTCCGATTCTCAGAAAGAATCGATTCTTTTCCCACGAGAATCGACTTTTTGGTATCGATTAAGTCCAGTGGAATCGAAGGCAGAATCGATTGTCGAGCCCTGATACTACGTCGATTCTCTAATATTTGTCTCTCATGTTAGACGTACTGCGCTTGCGCTAGTGTGCTTAAGATGAACACGACGCGACAACCTGTTACCATGACAATAATACCTAAGTCGGGCAGTGTTTATTGTATTTGGGGTGTATTTTTGGGGTCACTCGACCAAGCAATGTGGTAATAGGTGTGAAAATTTATTCTTAGTTCAAAACTAAGCTTTCAATGTTTTAATTTAATGTTTCAATGTTTAAATTTTTTCGGTACTTAGAATGATTACTGCAGTGAAAGCCTTTTACGTTTTTTTGTATGTTCTTTATTTAAATAATGTTGACATCTTTCGACTCGGATCCGAGTATTTTTTAAGGCGAGTTCTTATATTTGATTAAAGGATATCGAAAAGAACATTTTTACCTTTTCGTTGTAATATAGTTATAGTTATATTACAAATATATGTATAGTTAGATTACAAATTATTGATATTGATAGAAACTTTCTTCTTTTCCCCGTTATGGGAACAGTAAAAATAAAAACTAATCTTAAAACTTTAAAATATATTGTTGTTTATTCGTTCATCACAAAATTATTTATAATAACTATTAAATTATATAAGTGTAATTATAAATACATTATACTTTATTATTACTTATAATTGTTAATCTGACTTTAAATTAATGCATTGAATTTTAAATAATGGCGGGCTTTTTATAGTAAGGGAATCGGAATCGGAGTCGAAATCGATTCTTAGCGACGATTCTTCGAATCTGAGAATCGACATTTTTTTTGAGAATTGAAGAATCAATTCTCGCCTCCGATTCCGGAACCCTAATGCGAACTGAAGTCGACAGGACTAATCAGAGTATTTCGTGCCATGATGAAATGAGCTTGTCATTGTCAACAGCGATATTTGATACGTGAATATATGCATATCTCGAAGTAGTCGTGAAGAAATTCAAATTTCTTCTGAATAGCTCAAATTGAGGTGCGTTCCGCTAGCACCTCCACAATGGAATTTCAGTATTTTATTTATGTCATAATTTTGGGCTTTTTGGGGGCAACGATGCCGATTTTCGGGCTTTTTTGGGCTCTTGAAAAGTGAAAAAATTAAATTTGAAAAAAAACAACTCCTTTCTTCTAAAAACTACCCTTAAAATTAAATATGTACCTAAACAAAATGTAAGCATATCAGAATTTTGGGCTTTTTTGGGCTCTTCTTAGGCACCAATGACGATTTTTGGGCTCTCTTATTTTTCTCAAGAAGCCGGACTTTTAAGTGGAAGTGCTGACCGCTAGAAACTCCAGTACAGAAAAATTGAAAAATTGAAAAAAATCAACAGCGCCAGAATTTTGGGCTTTTTTGGGCTCTTCCAAAATGCAAAAATTAAATTTGAAAAAAAAACAACCCTTTTCTTCTAACAACTACCTTTAACATTAAATATGCACCTAAACTAAATGTAAGAAAATAAGAATTTTGGGCTTTTTTTGGGCTCTTTTTGGGCACCAATGACGATTTTTAGGCTCTCTTATTTTTCTCAAAAAACCGGATTTTTAAGTGGAGGTGCTGACCGCCAGCACCTCCGGTACAGAAAAATTGAAAAATTGAAAAAATCAAGAGCGCTAGACTTTTTGGCTTTTTTGGTCTCTTCAAAAATGCAATAATTAAATTTTAAAAAATAATCCCTTTCTGCTAAAAACTACCCTTAAAATTAAATAAGCCCTTAAACTAAATGTAAGCATATCAGAATTTTGGCCGTTTTTTGGGCTCTTCTTAGGCACCAATGACGATTTTTTCCCTTATTTTTCTCAAGAAACCGGACTTTTAGGTGGATATGTTGACCGCTAGCGCTTTTTTGGGCTCTTCAAAAATGCAGAAATTAAATTTAAAAAGACAACCCCTTTCATATAAAAACTGCCCTTAAAATTAAATATGCACCTAAACAAAATGTAAGCATATCAGAATTTTGGGCTTTTTTGGGTTCTTCTTCGGCACCAATACCGATTTTTGGGCTCTCTTATTTTTCTAAAGAAACCGGACTTTTAAGTGGAGGTGCTGACCGCTAGCACCTCCAGTACAGAAAAATTGAAAAATTGAGAAAAACAACAGCGCTAGACTTTTTGGCTTTTTTGCTCTCTTTAAAAATTCAAAAATTGAATTTGAAAAAAACAACCCCATTCTTCTAAAAACTATCCTTAATATTAAACATGCACCTAAACTAAATGCAAGAATATCAGAATTTTCAGCTTTTTTGAGCTCTTCTTGGGCACCAATGACGATTTTTGGGCTCTCTTATTTTTCTCAAAAAACCGGACTTTTAAGTGGAGGTGCTGACCGCTAGCACCTCCAGTACAGAAAAATTGAAAAATTTTAAAAATCAACAGCGCTAGACTTTTGGGCTTTTTTTGAGTTCTTCAAAAATGCAACAATTAAATTAAAAAAAACAAACCCTTTCTTCTAAGAACTACCCTTAAAATTAAATATGCACCTAAACAAAATGTAAGCATATCAGAATTTTGGGCTTTTTTGGGTTCTTCTTCGGCACCAATACCGATTTTTGGGCTCTCTTATTTTTCTCCAAATAACGGACTTTTCGGTCGGAGGTGCTGTCCGCCAACACTTCCATTAGAGCAAATTAAAGAAATTAATAGCACCAGAATTTTGGCTCTTTTGGGCTATCAAAATGTGCAAAAAATTATTTTTCAAGAACAACCCCTGCCTCCCCAAAATTACCAAAAAATAACTCACGCACCCAGCCAAAATTTAAGAATATCCGAATTTCACCCTGAAGCCCTAAATCCCCTCACCAAATATATATATATCAAAAGTCAATAATTTTTGTTGGTTAACAGCACCCGGCCGAAAAAATTCAAAATAAAAAATATTACACTATTCTTCTTCAAAAAACTCTAAGGTATACACGCAATCTAACAGTAATAATAAAAAAACCGAATAAAAAACACCGCTGATGCATGTAACTAAATCCTGCTCGGCTGTCTTCAGCCCAAAACCAAAATAAAAAAAGCAATAAAAAAAAATTAAACGAAAAAAACAAAACAATTACGAATAAGTAGAAAAAACACTTTCTCAACAAAGTTGTTCATATCCTTATCTCCAAGGTAAAATTAAACAACATTTAAAAAGTACCCCTATCACATTTAAAGAACAAAGTCTCAACCTCCATCAGCTAAAAGCGTCAAAACAAACTGAAATTAAAAATGACTCACCTTTCATAAATTAAAACGGTGATAAATACTTGAAATTAAAAATAATTACAACAGGAACATTTCCAGGCCCATTAAGCTAGCACCTCCACAATCGAATTTTGGGATTTTTCATAGCTCAGAATTTTGGTATTTTTTGGGCTCTTTTAGGCGTCAACGAAAATTTTTGGGCTCCTTTACTTTTTTCAAAAAATTAATTTTCGTGTGGAGGTGCCAGCTTACATTAAACCAGCACCTCCACTTCTTAAAATCACTAAATAATAAAAATTCAATTACAACACAATTTTAGGATCTTTTGGGCTCTTGAAATCAGCAAAAAAATCCCCAGACCAACCCTTAACTTTGCCAGAAAATAACTTTTTTTTAGAGTCTTACAATGTCAATAGAGTCTCTGATTTTTGGGCTACTTGAAAATACCCGCTACGATTTTTCGGCATTCACCCTTAAAGTCAAAAATGAACCTCTCTCTGCCACGTAGATAAAACTTTGCCAAAAAATAACTTTTTTTTTTTAATTTTACAATGTCAATTGAGTCACTGATTTTTGAACTCCTCGAAAATACCCGCTATGATTTTTGGGCTCCAACCCTTAACGTCAATACTCAACCCCTCTCTACCACGTAGATAAGACTTTGTCAAAAAAAATAACTTTCTTGAGAATTTTAATTTGTCAATAGAGTCTCTGGTTTTTGGGCTCCCCGAAAATACCCACTACGATTTTCAGGCTTCAACCCTTAACGCCAAAAATGAACCCCTCTCTGCCATGTAGATACAACTTTATAAAAAAATAACTATTTTTAGAATTTTACAATGGCAATAGATTCTCGTGTTTTTGGGATCCTCGAAAATACCACTACGATTTTTGGGCTCCAACTCTTAACGTCAATAATCAACCCCTCTCTACCACGTAGATGCGACTTTGTCAAAAAATAATTTTCTTAAGAATTTTTATTTGCCAATAGAGTCTCTGATTTTTGGGTTCTTTGAAAATACCCAAAACAGTCATTTTTTTGAAAAAACAGTATATTGAAAATTTTTAATTTTACATTCTCATCTTAATAAGAAGGTATTGGTTTTATGTATCATTTCACTTTGTCGGTATTTCTAAAATCTCCACGTTTTGAGGCCCCCTGATTCGGAAAAAATTATTTTTACGAAGGTTTCTGTTTGTCTGTACTATGTATTCTGAAGGCACGATTACTTTCGAAAGATTGACCAAATTGGATTCTGCTTCGGCAGATTTTTTTAGTCCTCAAAAGAATGAAAAAGTTAGCAAACCAGCTATTTTGAATGAAAATTCAAAAAGTGAGCGCGTTCAAAAAATTGTTTACCATTTCTTTCAAGATTAAAAAATCTATGTACAGGTTTTTATAATGCTCGGAAATTCGAACAATGTATTCCTCTGACTTTTTTTCGATAAAAATAAAATTATCAGAATTATAGAATTTTTAAAAGAAAAAAAACTAATATGAACAATTTAAGAAAGGGGTTGTTCTTTCAAATTTAATTTCCGCATTTTTGAAGAGCCCAAAAAAAAGCCAAAAAATTTTCTGTACTGGAGGTGCTAGCGGTCAGCATCTCCACCTAAAAGTCCGGTTTCTTGAGAAAAATAAGAAAGTCCAAAAATCGTCATTGGTGCCCAAGAGCCGAAAAAAGCCCGAAATTCTGATATGCTTACATTTAGTTAAGGTACATATTTAATTTTAAGGGTAGTTTTTAGAAGAAAGGGGTTGTTTTTCCAAATTTAATTTTTTCATTTTTGAAGAGCCCAAAAAAAGCCCAAAATTCCGGCGCTATTGATTTTTTCAATTTTTCTATACTGGAGGGGCTAGCGGCTAGCACCTGCACCCAAAAATCGGTTTTTTGAGAAAACTAAAAGAGCCCAAAAATCGGTCTCGGTGCCCAAAAAAAGCCCAAAATTATGGCATAAATAAAATACTGAAATTGCATTTTGGAGGTGCTAGCGGAACGCACCTTTCAAATTGGTGGCGTTGTCGTAGCTAACAGTAGGCTCTACGATTCGACAAATGAAAATAAGAAGTATTGGATAGACAGAGAAACAAAAAATGAGATAGGGGAAGGGGGTGTGATCAAGTTGAGACATCGGAGTCCTACTGTAGTGTTTTGAATTTTAAACTGTGAAGTGTTGACGTGAGATTAGTGAAAACTGTGTTTTTGTGAGTATTTATAAACGGAAGAGATTTTCTGTTAATGAACTTCTTTTTATGTCTGGTTATGAAACTGCAGAATGGGCTAAATTGCGTGCTTCCCCACTTGAAGTTTTGACCTGCAGTGTTTTGGTGAAAATAGTAATTTGTTTCTAGATGCAGCTGGCTCCGATGGCTTTATTCGAGTGAGCGACCGAATATCCCGATTTATTATTTGAGAGAAAGCTCTCTTTTTAAACGAGATTCTCAGAGGCCCGAAAACGTTTAAAGCAGGTAAAACATTTATTTAACGCGTATCAATAAAGTTTCTTCCTCATTTCCGTTAAATATTCAGTTGACCCTTGTCTCCGTATTAGAAAAACGATTTTCAAAATATTTTGTTACTATAAAATAAAATCCATCGGAAACGGTTTACACGCCCCTGGCTGTTTACATCCGAAACGGGCTCTAATGGGTTCGTTCCCACTCACCATTAGCCCCGAAATTGGCGCTATAGAAGAGTTTTACTGTAAATTGTGTAATCTATGTTACTCTTTTTCTCATCCCTTAGTCAAGATCCTACCCATCTTTAGATAAAACAAGGATCTGTAATAATGAAAGAGCTTATTATTATTGTTATTTTTAGACTGGGCCATTAAAATCCCGTAACATTGCGGTAAACACTATTGTAATATACCTTTTGATTTAAAAGCCCGATCAACAGAGGTCTATACATATGCATTAATATGTAGGCCACTGAGTATATTTAAAATGTGTTTGTGAAAAGAATACTCGCAGTTACCTGGACGTTTGACCAGGGGAGAGGAAAACTGCAAAAACCGCATCTAGCGTTCAGTCCGTTTTTGGACAGTCGAGTTTGAAGCTAGACATTCGACCACGACAATCAAATGCACACGGTTATCTGCTATGTCAAACGTTTAGCTTGACATTCTCGCTCGCCTTTCCATTCCGAAATTTTTAGCTTCGAATTTTTTAAATTTCAATGGCCGAAAAAAGTTTTTCAAACCGAGAAATAACAGGACATTTTTTCCTCTATCATTCAAGGCCTAAGTATTTTATTTATTAATTTATTCATTCGCTTATGTTTTTAATTATGTTGATTTTATGTTACCAAAATATAATTACATATCTAATGATTTATTTATGAAATATTTGATTATTTATAATCAAATGATATCTAATCTGAAATTTTTTAAATTTGTTTATTTCATTCTGTTACTTTTAAGACGGAAACTATTTATTCTAAGATTACTAATAATACGAGCATAATGGGAATTTCTTGTTTAATTGTTATTTGGGTTAGAAAAATGGATACCTTTTTCAAATTTGGATTTCTCTCGCGCCTTACGGTCACCTAGATGCGACGTCATACGCTTTCATTCCGTATTTCCAGTTGTGGTGTCACATGACAAGATGTCTGAATGCTGAGGGCCAAACAATAACATATCGATTAAAACAACATCCAAATATCCACAAATATCCAAATATATTTATGATGAAAAATATTTTTGTTCAAGTCCCTTGTATTTAGGGGGGGGGGGGGGGGGGGGGGGGGGTATTTATAGATTTTGGCAAAATGCAAGATCAGCGCCACCTAGGAGATGTAGAAAGAAATATTGTCTACAAAAACGATCCCCACCCTTCCCTTCTCACCCTAATTTGTAGGTTATGTTGACCTTTCTTTCAAAAATAAATACATGAATAATAATAACCAACAAAACAAACCAAAAATTGAACAAAATAAAGTCTATTATCGATCAAATGCAATCAAATGTATAAGACTGTTGCAATCGATCTATCATAGAACGATTCCAACAGACTTTAACATTTGATTGCATTTGATCCATGATCGATTTGATTCGATTCCATTTTTAGTTTGTGTTATCGGTGAAAATCCATTGTGAATCCAAGTTCATCACGCAAAAATAAATATAATTCTTGCAGCTACAGTGAACTTGAGCAGGCGTAAGCAAACGATAGAACTCATCTCTGATAGAACTTCTATCGTCTGCTCAAGTTCATTTTGAATTTTGAACTCACATGAGCGCCATCTAGAGGGCGCAGCAATCACTACAATTCTTTCGCTATTAAAACTAGAAAATATTTTAATGTTAAATTAAAAAGGATTGTTAGAAAAAATAGTTAAATACTCAACCAAAAGACATCTTTACTCTAAACCAAACAGTAGCAACGTTAATAAAAAAATAGTAAATTTCCACCAAAATAGTCTTTTTTTAAACGAAAGAGAAGAATTTTAAGCATAATTGTTTAAAAATAATAAATTTCAACAAAAAAAAAGATTTTTCAGTCAAAAGAATGTATGCAAATTTTAAATTAAAGTGAAAAAAACTTGTAATAAATAATACAAATTTTTAATAACTATTTATTTTTAAGTTTCTTTGTTAATTTACTTTAAGGTTATAAAAACAAAATTTTCTTTAGTTTCTCGAGAAAATTCGATAAGATTTTGGAAGATTTCAGATATTTTAAAAAAGAATCTAGGTAGACAACTTGAAATAATTTTGTTTATTTAAAAAAATTTTACAGAGTTATAGGAAAAATTTGAGTCTTAAATTGTCATGAATTATGCCTAAAATTGTTTAAAAATCTTTGTGACTCGTTTTTGACAATTTTGGAAGTCTTATGTAATGCTTTAAAATCTATTTTAATATTCTTTTTAAATTAATTTTTTAGTTTTGAAACCTTTCAGAATCTTAAAAAAAATCTCAATTTTATTTCGAAATTTTCAAAAAGTCAACGAATTCTTCAACATTAAAAAAGTGTTCTAGATTCTTTTTCGAAAATTTTGGAAACATTTTAGAATGTAAATTTACCCCGAAATCTTAAGCCAAATTTTTCATTCTATTAAAACCTTTCAAAATTCTCAAAAAGTTTCTTAATTTTTTGTTAAATATTTTAAAAGCTAAATTTTGCTTAAAAATTAAAATCCCTTATTGTTAAGTTGCGATTTAGAAAATTCGTTACACCTATTTTCGATATAGGATTATCACCAATTATTAAATAAAGAAAATTAAGTTTCAATTATAAATTTGAATTCTTCGGGACTCAAAGTGTATAAAAAACATAACTTTAAGCAAAAAAATTTTGTTGATGACCCTTGCATAACTACTTTTCATTTTTACTATTTCAAAAAAAAAAAAACCGCCACAATCGAGACATTCGATATAACACAACAATCGCTTTATTTTATCAAAAAATTTTAACTAATCTTATTTCATAAATAAAACATCCATATTATATTATTAAAGTTACGAGTTTTTTACGAGAAGAATACATTTTGAAAGTTTTTCTCACAATAAGTAATATCGATACCCCCACCACGACCGCTCGAACGTATTTTAAAGAGTCAGTTTGTCGGCCGTCGCGGTTGTGTTTGGATGTAAAAATGTTTGTCGTGAAAGATCGTTGGCTTTCCAGGAAGTTGGAGGTAACGGTTGCCGCGAAGGTCGCGTTCCTGTCGTGTTGTTTTTGTGCAAATTTTTTACTTTTAACTGATTTTATACGTTGTCTCCAATTGTGGGGCTGTGCATTTGGTCGGACATCGTAAAAATCGAGAATAATTGGTTGAAGGAACTGTCAAATGTACCATTTCGTTTTAAATTGAATCATCGAATGTCGCAAAAGCGCTCAAACTTTGTTGGTCCGCCATGTTAGAGTTTTAGGCGGGAAACGTGTTCGCTATATCGTTTCTTTGATGTTTTTCGGTACTGGTATCGTTCTTATTTATTTGTGCTTTTTCGATTATTGACATATTTTATGAAATAAAATTCGAGTTAATAAAGAAGCAAGATCGGGATATCCTGAAATGTGATAGAAATTGTTTATTAATGAGGTGAATATCTTGTTTTTCATATCGTAAGTGCGCGGAACTGTATTTATATAATAAAAAAAAGTGAAATTTCATGAAAGTTTGGAAACGTTTCAAAGTTTTCAAATATATTGGCGGGAAAATTAAGAATATTTCAAAAATGCTGTTATTGGTATTAAATTTAAACATTTAATTCTGTATTTATGTGTTAAAATTAATATATCAGTGTTAATATTAACATTACTATGATGTAATATTAATATAAATTTTAAATCCTATATTAATACGATGCTGTTTTGTTTAATTAAATCCCAATTTGACCTCCCTCAATTTGTTCGTATTCTGGAAAATGAATTTCCAAATTGACATTTATTATTTATGATATTTGGAGATTATTTGAACCAGTTTCATTTTTTTAAACAATTTTTCACCTGTAAGTCTTAAAAATGAATTATTTCGTGCATTTAATCACACAATTGACAAATATTGAGATTAATTTTTTTGATGATATTTGGAAATTATTTACACAAACTTTATCTTGCTGAAAAAATTTTATTTGTTTAAATAATTTTTCACCTGCAAATCGAAAAAAGTGATTATTTTCTAAAATTAGTGAAACAATTAAAGAATATTGAGTTTTGTCTTTTTTTAAAATCATATTTGGAAATTACACATTTAAATTATATTTGGCAATTCTTTAAGCAATTTTCATTTGTTTAAACAGTCGTTTTTGCCGGTTAATCTCAACTTTCTGCTTTTTTCTAAAATCAATAACTCAGTTAATGAACGCTAAGAGTGATATTTTATGTAAAAGACAATATATAATTATTTTAAAAAAATTTCATTTGTTGAAAAAATATTTTTACCTATCAAAATCTTCTAAAGGTACTATTTCTTTAAAATTAATAATGCCCTTAATGAATATTAAGTGTGATATTTATATGTATGTATGTATTTAATCTCTCCCTTTTACGGGTTTGAGGGCCTCCGCTCCCTGTACATATATTTACAATTCCATCCTCAGTCTGACTTAACTACTACTTATATTCTACTCTTTCGCATTACGCAGGATAAACAATAGTAACAGTAGTGATATTAATTCCTAAAATGAGCGAGCTTCCAGGGCTTCCGTTTCCTCTTACCATAAACAAAAATGCATTTTCCACGATATTGAAAACAATTTTCGTTTTTTACTGTCCCTTTTCAGGATCACCCATTTGGCTCCATTTTTCTTCCTTTTTTATTTTTTGCAGATATTCTTGTTCCGTCAACCCTTTGACCATCATATACCATCTATTGTACCTCGAATCTATAATCTTTGTCCATCTCTCTTCTCCTTGTTTAACCAATAGTTCTAACTCTATGTCCTGCCACTCCATAACCCCTTCTCGAATATTACACACCCTTCTCATTTTTCTCCTTTCTTCCTCCCATTTTGAATTTCCCACATTACCTGTTGCTTCATTGTTCCGAATTTCACCGACACATGATTGTGCAATTTTACTTCCCTCTCCCCTTTTTAGCTTCTCTTCAAACCTCCATGCTCTCTTAATTTGTCTAGTAACCATATTTTCTCTTTCTAACTCTTCTTTTAACATATATCCTGGGCAACTCCAGCTAACCCCCATTACCCACCTCAGGAATCGCTCATGCATACTCTCTACTTTCCTATGTTCCTTCCATCCCCAGATCTCCACACCATAATCCTCTCCACTAACTTTTCCTCTAAACTCCTCTCTTTCATTGCCTGCCATAGTACTTTTCTATTCACTGAGTCAAACGCTGCTTTGAAATCTACGAACAAAGCGACTAGTCTCCCTTTCTTTCTCCCCAAATTTCTGTTAACTAAATAGTTAAGTATGTAGATGTTGTCTATAGTTCCCATTCCTTTTCTAAATCCCGTCTGATTATGTGGGATACTTTCTTTTTTTTCTACCTGACTCTCCAACCTATTTCTTAAGATTTCTGCATATATTTTATAGCCGACTGACATGAGAGTGATCCCTCTGTATTCCTCTACCTTATTTCCTTCCCCTTTCTTGACAAGCGGTACCACCAATCCCGTCGTCCACTCTTTCGGCCAACCTTCCCCTTTCTATACCTTGTTGCAGATCTTCCACATCCCATCCCTAATCCCTTCTCCTCCAAACTTCATCGCTTCGTTCTCCATCCCATCTTCTCCCGTCGCCTTGTTTCTTT
>NC_046665.1:96068839-96071943 GCF_010883055.1 Belonocnema kinseyi | reverse complement strand
CCCATACCCTACCTTCTTTGATCGCTTTTTCTACCTCTGCTTTATATTCTTCCTTTCCCCTCTGTCTTTTTATTTCCAGCATCTTCTCATGTTCTTTTTTCCATGTTCCTTTATTCTTGTTCTTCAAACCTGACACATTCCAGAAAGCTATTTGCACGGTTCTCTCTTCCCCTCCCTCTTCTTTCCTCTTCACTTTGTTTCCCCTTTGCCGTTTGGAAACCCCTCTGATTTATTTCTAGACTCTTTTTCGTCTCCCTTCCCCCTACCTTTCTCAAGACTCTAATATCTCGAAAAAGATTTGTTATTTCCATTTCTCCTGTTTCACTCTCCACTTTTAATCTCTTGACTACTATGTTATTTTTCCTCTTTGCCCTTTCTTCCCCTTCTAATCTTCTTTCGATCTCACTGAGTCTTTCCTTCAATCTTTCATTCTCACTTTGGACGTTCTTTTCATTCCCTTGAACTATTTCCTCATTTTCTGTTTTTTCCCCCATATGCTCATTCCTAATTTCTAGACTGGATATCCGCTCTTCCAACTGTTTTATTTCTCTAGATCTCTGTTCGTCAACCTCTCTCTGTCTATTCTCAATTCTCTCTAGCTTACCCCAAACTTTGTCTTTCTCCTCCTTTCAACGTTTATCCCATTCTTCCCATTTTTCTCTGACCTTTTTCACTTCCCCCCTTACATCGTTTCCCTGCCTATTCATATCCCTATTCATGTCTATGTAGCTTATTATTCAATATTTTATAATTTCAGAAATTACACCCTATTTTTTAAAACAATAATGATTTTTTTAAACTAAAATTTTCTCCGTATTTCATATGAAAAGAAGCAACTTATATTAATTGATTAAATAATTTCAAAGTGTATCACAAAAAATATCACTGTTAACATCCATTACCTGCGACATTAATTCTAGAAAATAATAACTTTTCATAATTCATAGGATGAAAAATTGCTTTAAAAAATTTAAATTATTTAAACAATTGCTAAGTATCCAAAACAATAAAATATTAACTTTTTAATATTTGTTAATTATTTCATTAATTCCAGAAGAAATACATTTTTAGGATTCACAGCGGATTTTTTTTTAAACATACCAACAATTTTCAAAATTTACTTTTTTGGGTAAAAACATAATTGTATTGTTCAAAACTCGTTTCTTTTGGAAAAAATCATTTTTCTTGGTTCGAATTTGATCTTTCAGGTTGAAAATTGATTTTTTTTTCGTTATTGAAAATTCGAATATTTCGATAGAAAATTCAAGTATTTGATAGCGAATGAAATTTTGGTTGTACTTTCAACTGCTTTGTAGAAAATTTGTCTTTTCGACATGAAAATTAAAAAATTTTGATTAAAAACAATATTTTCTGTTTGAGGATTCAACCATTTTGTTGAAAATTCGTCCTTCTTGGTTGAATTCAACTGTTTTGGATTTAAAATAAAAATCTCTTGTTTAATTATTAATGACTATTTTTTGCGTTGAGAATTCGTTTTTTATGTTGAAAATGAAAATTTAATTACTCAGTTAAAAGACCACGGGCTAATCACTGAGAAATCTCTGATTGTTTAGTATGAAATCTTAATATAACTCTTGGAGGAACTGTTGGAACTCTCAGCAATATAGCATGCGTGTATAAAGCTTGGAAATCTTTAAAAGTTTGGACACAGAGTTCAACGAATAGCCGATTGAACCCGAAAGCCGCCAATTTTAGCCGACCCAAAGATAACCCGACGCGAGTTCTGTTTGCGAACAGGGTCGAAAATCTCGGAACTCCCGGCAATCTCAACGAAATCTTACAATTCTCTATAAGAATTTAATACAGATTGCCGCATTCACAGTTTTAAGATTTCCAGATTCCGCACTGAGTTAAAATATATAGTTAAGAATGAATTATTTTGGTCCAAGGTTCATAATTTTATTTGAAAATGATATCTTTTCGGTTGAAAATATAACTATTTCATTAGAAATTCAACTATACTGTTAAAAAGTTTTCATTCAATGTAAAAAAAACATTCTTGAATGAAAATTGAACTATTTGGTTAAAAGTGCATTTTGTTTTTTGTTAAAACTGTAATATTTTTAATTGAAATGTTAAGAATTTAAATTGAATTTGATATATTGTAAAACTTTCGAACGTGTTTCAAACGTTTAATTGTTCATTGAAACTTTTAATGTTTCATTTAAACGGTTTACTGACTCACATCCCTAATTTCTAGACTATGGCGGCACTCCATGTCTGCTGGGACGATTTCCATTTGATCGCGGCCTACCTGCTCGTCTTACCCTCTCCACTTGACTTCTCCTCTCGCCTCTGACTGAGCGAGAGCGCTGTGTCGAGCCTTGCCAGCAGGGCCAATTTGTTCTAATGAGGCATAAAATGCCAAACATAAAAATGCTAAAGTTTTTCAATCAGTAAATTAAAAATATTTTATTCGGAATCTATGTTTTTTTGTGATTCCAACGATATGTAACTTGCAATAAAAATATTAAAATTAGAATAAGTTATGGCAGATTTTAGTTTATGTTTTGACCCTGGATAGCTAGCATTATGGAATTTTTCGTGGATTAGTTGAAAATGCATCAGTTTATTCGGTAGAAAATTTGTCTGTTAACAATTCAACAGAATATATGAATTTTTACCCAATTGCCTAGAGGAATATTATATTTGAAAAGATAAAATTTCAACCAAAAATGAAATAGTGGATTTTTAAGATTAAAAAATTAGTTTTCCGCAAAATAGTTCATTTTTAAACTAAAGTAAATGGAATACTGAAATTTTCAGATTAAAAATTTAGTTTTCAACAAAATAATTAATTTTTAACAAAGTATTTCGACTATTAAGTTTTAAAATTAATCAATAGTTTAATTTTCCATTTCAGTTTTAAATTAATTATTTAACTAGGCATTGTTTTTAATGATTTTTTCAACTATACAATGTTATTATAATAGATACAACGTAATAAATTATACGTTATTATTTTATTATTATTTTTTTTAAACATTAGGCTTTATACAATAATATTTAGAGGATGATCTTCAAATTCATTATATTCTATATTAGGAGCTATTGAATATCAATATTATTAATATTTTACATCA
>NC_046665.1:96062489-96068739 GCF_010883055.1 Belonocnema kinseyi | reverse complement strand
GATTTAGAATAAGAATTAATAAATAATAAAAATCAATTACAATTTTTATTTTTTATTTAAAGTTTAATAATAATTGATATTACTATTTTTCGCGTAAATTTTTCTGAATATCGATACGATATATACATAATATTAATTTGATTTTCAGATTAAAAATTTAGTTTTCAACAAAATAATTCATTTTTGAGCTAAAGTAAATGGATTAGTGGAATTTTCAAATTAAAAAAATAGTTTTCAACCAAATAATTCACTTATGAACCAAAGTAATTGAAACTTTGGTTCAAAAATGAATTATTTGGTTGAAAACTTAATTTTTAATTTGCAAATTCCAGTATTCGATTTACTTTGATTTAAAAATGAATTATTTTATTGAACAGGTAACCCCGGTCATTAATAAAGGTCGTCGTCCGAAAGTTCCAAAAATAATCCCACTCTAATTTATGGATAGCCCCTTATAACTAATTTTAGTTCCATTACTTGCTACGTTCCAAAAACATTTTCATGATTTGCGAACGCTTTTAACGATGCTGGGACCAGGAAACAAGCCCAGTTTTCATATTTTGCCTCATTGTTATCGTAAAAGATACATAACGAATATCAGGTTAATAATTGAAATTTTTAATATGTACCTGAAGTTCTGAACGTTCAAATGAACGAAATATTTTTCTTCATTTATATTTTACCGATAAATATTGTTCCAACTGCAATTTAAGATATGCATTATAATTGTTTTTAAAATAAATTATCTATAATATTAAAGAACAAACATTTTAGCACTCTTTCTGGTTTATAAAGTCATCAGTAAAAAATGTCAATAATTTGAACGTTTAGAACTTACGCGCATAATTTTAAATCATGAAAGGATTTTTTTTAGGTATTTCAAGTGAATTTCACTTTTTGCTCTATATTAATATACCATTGAAGAGGAATAAATACAAAATTAAGAACGAATTCCAAAGTTAATTAGATATTTCGTATGGTGACGACTAATGTGGACAGAGTCATGAATTATATTAGGGCACTTATCGTGCCAAAAGTCAGTTCTTTGTAAAAAAAGTTGTCTATAATTTTAAGAGTTCAAAGAATATTATCCGTCATTTATTATGAAAGAAAAAAAATTATTTTGTGCGAAAAAAAGTTTACGGTATAAAAAAAAAATTATTTTAGCAATAGCTTTTGTAATTTAATTTTTTCTTATTGTTGCTTTTTTCCAATTTAAACAAAAAGTTTGAAATTCACTCAATCCTTTTCGAAAAATCGTGAATAGTTTTCAAATACAATTTTGTTTTGTTTAAAAAATGTATTTAAAACATTGTTTTAACTGCTTCAGCCAAGAACCATTTTTATGGCAAGATAAAATTTAATTGCTAAAAACATTGTTAAAATGACTGCTTTTTAAAATTTTGTCATCAAAAATAATGTTTTTCAGTTGAAATATCATCATCAGTAATATTTTTATTCTTAAAATCATAGAGAAACAATTTCTTCTGAGATATGATTTTTGATACAACTGTCTTAAGGCCATGTGACGACTCCTGCCATACCGACATTTTTTCTTAACATTTTACGTTTATATGAATTGAGATATTGAGTTTCCTATTTAGCAGATCAAATAAGGGATCATTCACAAACTACGTAAAGCGTTTTTATTTTGTTTAAATAAAGATCAGAATATAATTTCCGTGAAGCGAACAGTGATGGCACTATGCACTATGGAACATTTGTGTACTTCTAAATTTGTGGAATTACAACAAATTTGTTTGGAAGTATTTTCTGATTTTTTTCTTAAATTTCGAAAAATTTTATGGTAGGCAAACGTTCCTTAGTTCTTTTTATTTAATTTCCCGAATTGGAAACTCAATATCTCTATTCGTGTAAAGGTAAGTTGTTACGGAAGAAAGGTCGGCATGGTAGGGATCGTATGACGTAACTATCACATATAGTAGCCTTAAGGGCATGTGACACACTCAAATACCTATATTTCCGAACTCACTTTATCAGTTAATTGAATATTTTTTTGAACCTAAGAACTTTTTTTGTAAATAAGTTATCGAGCTGAAACTTTGAGAAATGCAAGAGCCGACAGAAAACTACGTTAAAGTACAACATTTAATAATAACATATGTGAAAAAATATATTTCAACTCAATCTTGTCCGGCACCTAACAAAGGACTCACAACGTAGGACGAGTCAGCTGTTAGAGCCTCGTCTAGTGGCCGCCAGGGTTCGGATTTTAGTGCACATCAACAAAACCATCACCGGCTGATGCCGATGGAATTGATAATAGAGTTTTTTGTTGTGTGTCGGATAAGATTTAGTTGAAATATTTTTGTTACATGTTTTATTATTAAATTTTGCACAATAAAGTAGTTTTCTGTCGGCTCTTGCATTTCTCAAAGTTTGAGGCCGATATTTTATGTATAAAAAAGTTCAAGGTTCAGAAAAAATATGTGAAAAAGTTTTAATTTGATCGGAAATAATTTTCAGTAAAGTTCCTAGCCAAATGAAGCACCTAAACGTCAGACCTGATCGTGGCGCCATCTGTTGGATTAGTTTGACCGACATTTCCCCTCCGGATCGTAAGAAAACTGCTACTGCATACACATACATGGTCGAGGCAGGGGGCTGGCATGGAGTTTATGGGGCACTCCATACAGATATATCGGAGAGTATATCTATTGTATTATTTATAATCCCTTGTCATCCTGTGCTATCTTTAATACAAGCTCTTGTAAACTTAACTTTTTAAAAATTCATTATATTTTTCTAATAGCATTACAATTGTCATTGATCTCGTTATTTAACGAATCACACTTGAAATACATGTTTATAAAACATATTCAGACGTTCCCATTTTGAGTTCCTTTTTAGCAAATGGTGTTCATTTTTTTGCAGCTTCTTTAGAACCAAAAATGGGTTTTAATGGAAACCCCAGGTTGTTCTGTGTACCAAACGCCTAACGCTCTAACCGATTCAGCTAACGGAACGCCTTAGGATATCTTCGATAAAAATCATTAGCACTTGTCCAATACTTCAAGGTCTAAAATCTATTTGAATACAAGACAATTATTCGAATTATCATTTTTTTGTTAACTTTCAGTGTAGTTAAATATTTCAAACCATTTTTGAAGAGTTCAATGTAAATTTTTTCAGTTTTTTTACAATTATTGGTTGTTATACGATTTAAAAGAACTTAAGGCTACATATCTAAATTTGATTTTGTGTTGATTATTACTTACACAAATACAATGTCAAACTTGTCGATTTCAACAACAATATCTTTTTATCAATATTCATTTCATTTTCAATATTCAACATACTATTTATTAGGAAATAAGTTAATATTAATAATAACATTACTGGTTCTATAACTAAGTGTCTCGTAGTCCCAAAATTCGTGATAAGTAGTCAGTTATTTTTCATATAGTTGGCCATTCTTATTCTCCAATAAATATGATAAGAAAATTAAAACATTTTCTTACGGAAAAAAATTATTTTGTTTCCTAAATCAAGTTGTACACACGTAAATAATAATATTTCTATAAGAAGATGTTTTAGAAACTCTCAATTAAAAATGATCAGACCATTGAAAAAGTGGTACTGTTCCTTGGAAAAAAAATTTTCTCTACGGAATCATGTTGCAAATAAATTAACCGTAATGCCCTGATGAAAATTTAAAAACAATCAGTAAATTAAAATTAATATAATTATTAAATATATTTTAAAAATTTTTTATTTTGCATATAATATCTGTTGTTATCGATAAAAAATATATTATTCTTATATAATTTGTTGTGATTTTCAATCACCTACATGACTGATGAATATACACATTTTTATTAATTATTGATAAAAATGTTAATAATGAGAAAATATTTTTCTGTCTTTGAGCATTGCCAAGAAGTATTTGCTTTTTTATATAAATAATTAATGCAAATTAGGTTGAATCTTGAATTAATTTTTTTTTAGTGTGAATGCAGTCATTAAGATGATCATTGAGTTAAATTAGCCTAAGTAACAAATCATTTTTACTTAATTTTCATGAAGTTCGAACATTGTACGCTAAAAAGATTTAAAGTAGGGTTAGTATTAAAGAGGAATTTAAACAGCGTCAAAGTAGCATCTATAGTTATAAAAATGTAGGCTCTAAAGATTCAAAGAAGCTACAGAGAGATATTACAGTGTCAAAGTAGTTTCTGGAAGATGAAGACTTTAGCATCTAAATATTTAAAATAGGGTCTATAGATTGAAATAAATTGAAAGTAGAACCTTATTTTTCATTCTCTAGGAGTTACAAGTTTAAAGCAGGGGCTATAAGTTTTAATAGCGTCGAAGCAGGTTCCATTAATTAGCTGCAACTTCAAAGTAGGGTCTAAATTTCGACTTGGGTTAGGCTATATTTATAAGGCTAAAGAAGTATTACAGCAAACTTTCCTGAGAGAAAATTTTTTTACTCACTATTGGTAAGTAAAAAAATGTATAAAATTTTAGATGAAAAAGTAAATCACTTATACATTCATAAATAGTCCATAACCATTTGAAGGGTGGAAATTCAAAAGTGTATGAGAGCCATTTTTTCGAAATCCGTGTTTTAATCAATTTTTTATCTACAATCGAAGGCCGTTATTTTGGCCATAAAAGCAGTGCAAATTCGAAATAGTTTTCGCTTGAGATTTTTTTTTTAAATCGCGTTTTGGTAAATCACGACATATTGGAAATTCAAAACAGTATAAGAGCCAATGGAACCTAATTAAAGTTTCATGTTCTAACAGTAACTTCTGAGGTTTTATGCTGTTTAAATTTTATATAATAAAGATGAATGTGATAGAATGCTCTCTAAGGCTAGCACCAATAGGAATTTGGTGTACTACTCGATATAAAAACACTTGGCTCAGTAACAAATGTTGTTCATTGTCAAGGTAATCGCCTCTAAACATTATACTCTCGTTAAACCTTTTAAACTTGAAAATGATAAAATTGTCTTGTACATCTGAATACTGGCTAATTTTTTAAAGATTTTAATACCAAAATTATTATTCTAGTCGCCGAAACATCACAAAAGTTTGGTCAATTGGACATTAATTTGATTACATATTCTTTTCTATAATGCATCATGCTGTCAATAATAAAATATTCATCAAACATTTTTGAATAAATTGAAAACTAGTCCCCCCTCCCCTTAAATTTCTGTGCATTTTAGTACATGCATTTTAAACTTTCATGTCGAGCGCCCGGTTTAACGTAATCATTATTGGTTCTTATATAATTTTGAATTTCCAGACCCCCTCGACTTATACGTGCTCAAATTTGAAAAGGCTCTATCTTCTGTAATTTTTACCGAAAGTGCTTAGTATTTTGAGACGTTATGTATTTTATGATAATATACTGATAATAGTTCCCAAATGAATAAAAACTGTCAATATGAATATGTTTTTCCTGCGGTTCAGAAAATGTGAAAAATGGCTCTTATACACTTTTGAATTTCCACCTTTCATTTATTTCTACTCAACTATGCTTATTAACCTTTCCCCCTCCATTAGTCCTTTCACATTATTCGCTTTTACGTTTGTTCATATTAAGACCCTCCCTAAGAGTATTTTCATTATTCACATCAGAGAGACTCTCGTTATATGTCCTCAGTCTGACTGTTAGAAGAAGTTCAGGCTCACCATTAGGTAGGGATGGGATATACCGATGCGATACTTCGATTATCGATACCTTTTTACATTGGAATCCACGACTTCTTCGATTCCTATATTTCAGCGGCTTGCTGTTAGCGTTCGTTTCTTCTCTATCTAATAGAAACTGTATTTGGGAGAAGTCGTGCGCTGATTCGTTAATAGAATATGATTTTCTTTTACGTAGCAAAGAGGGAACAAATAATAATTTATGTATGTATTTCTTCTTTCAGGAAAATGCATTTGAAATTTGTATTTTCGACCTCAAATTTTTAAACGGCCGGCTTGCGTCTTTTGCTTTGTATCGAATTTTACAACTTGAGACAGTGCTTCCAATTTTGAGATCTTTTTGTATTCTGAATCGTGGGTGTATGGTTATGACGTCGAAACTAAAGCCCAATCGTCTCAGTGGAAGCATCCTGAGTCTCCAAGACCGAAAAAAACAGGTCAAGTTCGGTCAAATGTGAAGTTTTTGCTCACTGTCTTCTTTGATTACCGTGGCGTAGTGCATCAGGAATTCTTACCACAAGGTCGTACGGTCAATAAGGAGTATTACCTTCAAGTTATGCGCC
>NC_046665.1:96046395-96062389 GCF_010883055.1 Belonocnema kinseyi | reverse complement strand
TTCCCAAAACTGAAGAGACCTATGAAAGGACATCGATTTTCAACGATTGAGGAGATAAAAACTGCATCGCTGAAAGAACTCAAGGCTATACCACAAAATGATATCAGAAGTGCTTCGATGATTGGAAAAAGCGTTGGCATTAGTGTATTATATCTGAGGGGGATTACTTTGAAGGGGACAACATAAATATTGCGGAATAAATGAATATTTTTTGAGAAAACCATAAAGTAACCTTATTTTTTGAACACACCTCGTATGACCGCAGTCTGACTGTTAGAAGAAGTTCAGGCTCACTATTAGGTAGGGATGGGATATACCGATACGATAATTCAATTCTAGATACCTTTTCACATTGGAAACGACGACTTCTTCGATTCTTTTATTTCAGCGGCTTGCTGTTAGCGTTCGTTTCTTCTCTATCTAATAGAAACTGTACTTGGGAGAAGTCGTGCGCTGATTCGCTGATAGAATATGATTTTCTGTTACGTAGCAAAGAGGGAACAAATAATAATTTATGTATGTATTTCTTCTTTCAGGAAAATGCATTTGAAATTTGTATTTTCGACCTCAAATTTTTAAACGGCCGGCTTGCGTCTTTTGCTTTGTATCGAATTTTACAACTTGAGACAGTGCTTCCAATTTTGAGATCTTTTTGTATTCTGCATGCGTTGCATTAACGACTGTATTGGTTTATATAGCGTTTTTTTCAACGTTTAAAGTTTTTTTCTGGAGTTGCTAACGTTCGCGTGTTTATTTAAAATGATTTAATGTACAAGAAAATTGTTAGCACAAAATAATACTCCTTGAATTATTAGAACTAAGTTTTTGATCACAAAATAGACTTTTTAATTGCAGCTTAAAATAATGATTTGATTTTTATTCTTGAAAAATGAATAATCGATTTTAAATTTAAAGAAAGAATCCCTTTTGTCAACGGTAACCAATACAGTTCTCGACGCGACACATGGACAATAAGAAAAGATTCCAAAATTGGGATCTGTGACTCCGTGGTAGTGGCTTTTCAGTATTTTGGCCGGTCTTATAGTAACATAAATGGCTCAAACTTTATAATTGGAGATGATCTGTAATATACGTCTCTATTATACAAAATTGTAAATGGAATAACCAATATTATATACTAGCCTCGTTTCCAATTAAAGAGTAGGATTATACCTCTATAAACGTCAATCTTTTTTCGTCGATACCTATCACATTCGAACTGCCGTGTTTAGAAGAAAACCCTTAAGGCCATGTAACGAGTATAACAGCTGATCAAGTCAGCCCTAAGATAAATATTTTTTCACCCATATTGAAAAATAAAAGTTTAAATAACTCGGAAATTTTTTTCGGAAATGTTAATAAATATTAACGGATCGTTTGTGGCCTTGCAAAGAGTCGGAGAAAGAAAAATTTTTATTTGTCTTCTAACCTTCTCTGTCGGTAATCATGCAATCTGCATTACCCGCAGACCCGTAGAAGTTCAATGTTGTCTGCTTGCTGTGATAATGCTGCTTTAACACAGCTGATACGTATGTCAGACCAAATTTTTTTATTTGTATTTCAAGTGAAAACATTAGTTTTTGCATGAATTGTGCATAATGTTCGTGAGCGATTTTTGTTGGTTTGCCCTGCTTTGATAAATATAAACCTCATAATTGACAACATTGAAAATTTCTTGTAGGGTTTTACAGCACGGTCGGTATTTCTCCAAAATAGTGATTAAAAAAAAATGTTCACAATTCTAATTATTTAGGATCAGAGATACATTCCTGCATGCCTTCTTTTTAGCGTGCCAAATTTTTAACATGATATCTCATTCCGTGTGGACGTAAGTTTTTATTAATGTCGAGAAAATTGACAAAAACATTTATACCGAAAAAGTTGATACTCTGACGTCGATTCTTTGATATCGATACTTTTGCATTCAGATCGGCACTTGGTACTTGTTACCTTTCGGAATGGTTAATAAGATCATTTTGTTTTTACTAATTTCGAGCATCAGGAACAGGTGAGGAGGAACAGGTGAACCGTCGCAGGGAGTAAAGTAGCCTTTGCGCGGCAGAAATGCGCGTGGAAAATGAAAAGGTCGAGACCATTTTCGGGGTGAGCGAATGTCTATTAGCAGTTCAGCGTCATATTTTCTGCGTATTGAGTTCAAACGGATTGTTAATAAGTTGAAACTGCTTTCCGATATTTCGAACATGTGTGGGGAGTGAAGTGCATAAGACAAAATATGGTGGAAAATGGATAAGTTTTTTCTTTTGGATTTTCAAATTCACATTTGATGCTTCCAAGGGATGAAGGTTTAAGGCGTCACTCACGCTGGACAATCGATTAGTCGGTACCGTGACGTTTTTGACCACACGGAGAGAAATTTCACGTAAGCGCGAGACCTATGCTTTAAAAGTAAGGGTTCCCAGATCTTAGTTCTCGTTTCAAAGCGTAATAAAATCAAGGAGTAGTGTCGTGAATTAATCTCCAAAAATTTCTTTCCGTGTAACAACTTGTTAAAAATTTCATCATTCACTGATAATACATTTTTATCGGTTCCTGAATTTACCCTAGTGTTTGAAATTTTACACTCCAGTGCACAGTAAACAGAAGGATCAATTTTGTTGCATAGCATTTTGCTCCAGCGATCATTTGACTCTCGACATTATAATGATCTGTCCATTCGGGTCCATTTGATCTTATTTTTGGTTCATTTATAAGGCTAAGCAAAATGGGCGCCTATTTTTGACGCCGATGTCATAACGACATAACCTAAAAATTTTACCTAGCCGCAAGCAAGTACAACTACACTTAACCGGTGATATTTTCTAATGTCAGATTTATTTACTTTTTTCTACTTTTCAAGCACACTGCATAATCGGAAACCATAGAAAGCTTGCATATGAGCTAAGTTACTGTCAGAACTTCAGCCATCTTGGTTTGACTTCACACATGATCCCGAATCAGATCATTATGATCTCAACAGTCGAATATTCATTCCAGCCGATCAAAATGTTCTTGATTTCAGTATCATTTGTGTTGCATATCAAAATGATATTGATTTCGGTATCATTTGGAACTTTTTTTTCACTGTGCGAATTTTTCCGATTTCTTTCCGAATAACTAGCACTTTACTCATTCTTAAGGTTTTAAATTTATTTCGATTCAAATTTAAAGGAATATATATTCTCGTACCAATAATTTATTTTTATCTTCAAAAAATTTCAAATTGCAGAAATCCTATTGATTTCAGTTGAATCCAGCAAAAATTATTTCTAAAAACCTTGAAATAGGGTTATTGCTGCACATTATCACTTCTAAATGTTCAAAAATTCAACTATATAATTTGCCCAGCTATCATTTGTAATTGCTACAAAAAAACTGGATCGGGGTCACCAAAGTTGCGGCTTAAATAAATTTTTGTATCTTTTAGAACTTGAACTCTAATAGAAACCTGTGGAGACCCAAAAGGGTTCCTTTAGAACACTCGAACAGACCAACATAAAGGTGCATTCACAAACCACCCTTTTGCAAAGTGGATTTGGTAAGATAGGGATTTACAGGATTTATTGATCGGTGACTTAAGACGAAAACTTTCTTGCATATGGATACGGCTTTATGTTTACAAGTTTAGGGTTGTAAAATTGCACGTAACTTTGGTTCAAAGAAAAGTTTCATGAAACTTTCAAGGTTTCAAAGATGGTGGCGGGAAATTCAAACCGCATATAATGAAAATGAATCTCAATTCACATTTTCTCAAGTAATCGTTAATTAAATAATTAGTTAACTAATTTAATAGGTTTTGATAGTTTCCCCCTAAAGTAAATACTAAAATTTTATTTAAAAATTTAGTTTTACAGCAAGTAGTGACATGATTAAGAATTTTAAAATCCCAATTTTTCTAAATTAATTATTCAGAGCAATAATTTTTAATATTTGTTGAAAAGTTTCATTGCTCACAACCCTATACAAGTTGGCTACATAACCTAAAAATTATATTTATCAAGTCATTATGAACCCCATATTACTTATTTAGATTTCTGTAGAAAGAAATTGTCATGAAGCCATTGAATTTTTCGCTAGATTTCACATAATGCATGGAAAAATGTTTTAAAAAATTTCTTTTTAGGGATAAAAATCATTTTCTCGCACTTTTATGCACAAGAGAATGGATCTTTGAGATTTTGGACATATTTTAAATTAATAATGACTATCACTAATAGTTAAATAAATTGCCTTTAGAGATCTGGAAATAATAATAAAAAGAACAGTAATTAATGAAGTAAAAGAAAAATCTGTAATTATTAAAAGTTAATAAATATTGTTACTAATAACAATTTTATAATTAACTAGAAAATTTAGTATTTTCCAAAAATTATTATTTGTATTACTAGTCGATTTAGGTAAAGCGAAAAAAGGGTGTTTTGAAAAAGTCTCTATTAAAATTATAGGTTCCTTTGGTAGCCCAACTGGAGTCTCCTTTGGAACAAATTCATCGTTTTGGAATTTTTTTCAGCAAACGGGGTTCCTTTTTGTTGCAATTCCTGAGGAACGCGGTGTTCATTCAGTTCATAAATCCTGGATTTTATTACACCTTTAGTTCCAAACCCGACATAAAATCATTGTATACCAAAAACTTTTTTGTCTATTTCAAGAAAAATGATTTACAAAAAAATTAATTTGCATAGGTTTCTTAGAAATATTTCGTTGGACGTATCGAGGGCAATCACTTTTGTTCGATTCAGTTCAATTTTATTTGTCAGTACACTCCTTATTTCAAAGCCTTCAAATTTTCGAGTGCTTTCAACATCAGATATATTTGTCTAACAATTATATTCTAATTATATTCGAACTAGAGATAATCTAAGTTACTAGATCCACTGCAACACATTCTGACTATATCTCTGATTGAATCAGTGTACTTGAGAAGTTTAAAACTCAATTTGCACGGAATGCTTCGCGATAAAGTCTTTTTCATAACCGAGTAGTCAATGACGTCTTTGTCTTCTGTGGTGCCAAGAATCTGAAATCCATATCGCATTTTAGTTCGGAAAGAGAATCGAGTCATAATCCTTTATACTTTGAATTAAATGAGGTTAGCGAGTGGTCGATATTCCCTCGATGAGAAGAAATAGAATGAACAACTCTCTGGTTGTGATTGGAGGTCCCTCAACGTTGGAAAGTTCGCAAGTTTTAATTAGTGTGTCTATATGTAGGTGAGAGCTTGCTTGCACGATAATAATGTTACTATCCTGTTTTGTTTGCTAAATTAAGCTCGAGCGAGGTCTCTTGATGCTCTGGCTTGCCTCACCGTCTTCAGAGTCCCAGGTGGGATCTCCCAGTGAGGGGATCTTAATGTACTTATTCGTTTTACGTGAAGAATTCATTAGAACCGAATATATTGTTGGAACTTGGCTTAGAGATAGACTCAAAGAACTCGCATGTTGATTACAAATCCAGAGAATTAGCATTTCTTGTAGGAGTATATTCCGAGTTTACAAATTAAATTCATAAGCAAAGGCAACTCATATTGGGGAGCGAGGATATGTTTCGCGAAACATCGTAATGTATAAGTCCAAGAGGAAGCTATCACTACTTAACAAAAAATTAGTCATTAGTTAATTGAGTCGTTCAAATCTCCTCTCGCCCTATCACTCCCCTCTTTTTTCACTCTTCTATTCTTCCCTGTTACATCCAAACCTATCTTAACCAATCATATTTTAGCATCCACTCTCCTCACCCGCTCCATATTCCCCTCCCTTAAACTCCTCCACATACCCTCTACTCCTTTTCTCTTACTCTCCCTCACTTACAACGCTTCCCCTCTCGTACTTTCATTCATAAGCCCTCCTCCTTCACTTTCCCACACCCCTGTTCTATTTACGCTCCCCTCATTTACTGTCCCCTTCCCTACTTTTATTCCCCCCTGCTACCACTTTGAGTACTTTTTCTCCCTTCGCATCTCTTTCCATATTTTCTCTCCCCTTACTTCTCCCTCACTCCCATACTTCCCCTGCCCTTTTTTTATCCACTCTTTTATACATTTTCCGGGGAGGTACTGTACAATTTAGAAATTTAGTAACCAATATAGAATTAAACTTCCAATGTTTGATTTTTAACAATGAAAACTAAATGATTTAGAACTCTATTGGAACTAGGTTGTGAGAAATAACACTACAAGTATGTACTGTCTAAGATTACGAAAATTTCTGCAAGACTTCACCCCTTTCCAAAAACTTCTCATTCTTCTATCCTGCTCCAGTACCATAAACAATTTCGGTGAGCTGGAACATACCCCTGCGCAGCACCTTTTACTCCTAACTGTGGCGCGGCGTCAATGCTCGGAGGAACTATATCGGGGAGCCCTATTTCAGAGTTTTAATGTACTTGTCAGAATATATACGAGATTACTTTTTTCTTATATAATTTTTCGTCAAACTAAACCAATTTTCACACACCCACTGTTAAGATTTGAATTTTTAGGAATAATGTTCACTTCCACGTTTTGAAGTTTAATTATTGTGTCACTAATATTTCTCACATTAAATATACACAAATTTTTATTAAAAAACTGTACGTTAATCTGAAACTGTCTATAAGTTTGTTGAAAGGGCTGATGAACTCGCGAATAAGTGGCCACCCATAAACTATATTATCTATTTGGGGGAGGGGGTCACGTCAAAAATGACGGTTGGTAAGATGATGAGTTTTTTTGTCAAGGGGCAGGGCGAGAGCGGTTGCGACTCTCGCCTCGGAAGGGCCGCGGTGCGCGAATACTCAGTTGAGTATATTGCGCAGTATTATGCATTCCAAATGGAAACAGTCTGGCAGCCTTGGCTGTTTAAGTTTGAATTTTCCCGAATTAGGTCTAAAGCTATTTTCAGGCAACCCCCGACACTGGATTGAAAAGGAGAGTTTAGTGTACTGATTTAGATAACGGTTAATTCGTTCCTTATTTAAAGAGCTCTTTTTTGCCTTGTTTTTAAGAAACTTCCTTTTTTTCGTTTTTTACCTAAATGTGAACTAAATTAATAGGCCCCAAAAAGAAATTCCAACTATTTTTGGTTAAAACTCCATTCTTTTGGGTTGAAAAGTTTACTATTAAATTTTCGATTTAGAACTCATCTCGTTTGGTTAAAAATACTGTTTGCTTGAAAATTTAATTATTTTGTTGAAAATGCAAAATTTTGATTAAAGTCATCTTTTCTGGTCAGAAATTTAACTATTTGGTTAAAAATTAAACTACTTCTTTAAATACTAATTTTTTCTTTCAAGATTTCTCTGTTTGATTGGAAAATAAACTATTCCATTTTTTGTCGAAAATTGGTCTTTTTTTATTAAACATTCATGTATTATTTTAAAAACATGCCCTTTTTGGTAGAAGAGTAATCTTCTTGTTTAAAAATAAGCTTTTAAGATAAAAATTCAACTGTTTAGTTGACTGTTAAACACTTGTTCAACATTTTTTTTAAGATTCATCATTTTAGCCTAAAAATCATCTCTTTGGCTGAAAATGTAACCATTTTGTTGAAAATTCGATAGCTTAGGTTGAAAATGAATTTTTTTTAACTGAAAATGTAACTATTCAATTTTTCGTTGATAATTTATATTTTTAATTAAAAATGGATGTTTTCTAGTTGAAACATTAACTATGTGATTGAAAATTAATCTGTTTTCGTTCAAGATTGAACTTTTTTGTTGAAAATTCGTCTTCTTTTTAGGTTGAAATATCACGCATTAGGTACATGTTTCGTTCTGAATTCATATTTTCTAGTTAAAAATTCAACGGTTCTGTATTTTGTTTTCGTATAACGTTATTCTTCTTAATTAAAAATTCATCTTTTCGGTTAAAAATTATTTTAGTATTTTTTTAATAATAGAATAATTAATTAATTATTTTGTTAAAAATTCAACTATTTTGTTAAAGTCACCTTTTTTAATGTCACTACTCTTCCAAAAGAGTGGTAATTAGGGGAGGGGTGTGGAGAGGAGAAATGATGGGAGGGGGAATGTGGAGAGGGGGTGAGTGGGCGAGAATAAATGTGATGAGGGTGTAAGGAGGGGCAGGGCCCTTGCTTCCCCTCCCATTACTTTACTATCTCTCATTTTCCCCTCCCCACGCTGCGTTTCCTCGCTTACCGCCCCCCCCCCAACATTTTCGTGAGATTAACCCCTTTTCCAGATCTTTTTAAAATAAATATTTGCAAGATGATTTTGAAAAATTGAATCATTTACAAGTTTAAAAGTTAAAGAATCTAAAACACAAAATCGTTTCCAAGGAATAAAAAAATATAATAAAATAAAATTACAAAAGTAAATATGGACTAACTACTTTGTCGGCCTATTTCGTAAGCAGCCATTCACAAAATACTTAGTGAATGAACTTTAAGATTAAACCCCTTTTCCAGCTTTCTTAAATAAATATTTTTAAGCTTATTCATCTGAAAAGATAAGAAAGATAATTAAATTTGTTTAAAGTGAATAAAAGAAGAAACCTTCAAAAACTCTCCTTTTCAGCTTTTTTAAATTATTATAAGGAATTCAAATATAAAATAAAACAAGAGAGGTGACAAGATTAAAAAAAGTATTTAAATAAAAATTGTTAAAGAGGAGTAAAACTGAAACAAGAAAAAATAAAACTGGAAAAATATTTATTATTATTCTTTTGGTTTGAAAATTCATCTTTTATGGGGGTTGAAAACGGGGTGTTCCGGATGAAATAGGGGAATGAAACCTTTTTTAGTGTCTTTGGACATCAGATGGAACCATTCTGAAGCATAAAATTTTAAGTCTGGATTTTAGGGAATTTTTTGTCGATTTTTCAATATTTTGAGGGTTGAAAACGGGGTGTTCCGGATGAGATAGGGTAATGAAACTGTTTTTATTGTCTTTGGACATCACATGAAACCATTTTGATGCATCACAATTTAGGTCTGGAAGTTAGGGTATTTTTTAGCAATTTTTATCGATTTTTCTATTTTTTGGGGGTCGAAAACGGGGTGTTCCGGATAAAATAGGGGAATGAAACTTTTTTTTAGTGTTTTTGGACATCAAGTGGAACCATTCTAAAGCATAAACTTTTAGGCCATGATTTTATGGAATTTTTTAGGATTTTTTTTCGATTTTTGAATATTTTGGGGGTTGAAAACAGGGTGTTCCGGATTATATAGGGAAATGAAACTTTTTTTAAGGTCTTTGGACATCAGATGGAACCATTCTAAAGCATAAAATTTTAGGTCTGGATTTTAGGGAATTTTTTGTCGATTTTTCAATATTTTGAGGGTTGAAAACGGGGTGTTCCGGATGAAATAGGGGAATGAAACTCTTTTTAGTGTCTTTGGACATCAGATGGAACGATTCTGAAGCATAAAATTTTAGGTCTGGATTTTAGAGAATTTTTTGGAATTTTTTGTCGATTTTGCAATATTTGGGGGGTTGAAAACGGGGTTTTCCGGATGCGATAGGGTAATGAAACTTTTTTTAGTGTCTTTGGACATCGGATGAAACCATTCTAAAGCATAAAATTGCAGGTCTTGATGTTAGGGGACTTTGTAGCATTTTTTTCATTTTCATTATATTAGGGGTTGAAAACGAGGGTGTTCCGGATGAGATAGGGGGTTGAAACTTTTGCGGGTACCTTTTTTTATCAAATAGACCTAGTTAAAACTTTTAAATTTTATGTCTCACACAAAAAATTTTTTTGTAAATTCGTTTTTTTTAAATGTTGCAAACTTCAGCGAGGTTGAAAATTCAACTATGGCGATAGAAAATCTTTTTTGATTGAAAAGTCAACTAGTTTGTTGATAATGACATATATTTTGTCTTGAAATCTTACTGACAATTTAAAATTTCGACAGTTTAGAAATTCCGACAGTTTCGAAAAGTTCAACAGTTCCGAAATTTCGACACATTTGAAATCTTACTGACGATTGGCAATTTTGACATTTTTGACAATTGGAAACACTCGTAGCAAATTTTATACTTGTACAGAAACTTCCACTAAAATAATATAATGTGAGGGATTTTTTGTTTGATCCTAAAACTTTTTTTATGTTTTTAAAATATAGTTTTTTTTTCAGAGAATTTTGAATATTATCTTCTCTCTGATTATATTAGTTTCTGGTTTCAATAATCAGTGTAATAAAACTCGCTTTCACAAGAACATATTCTAAAAATAGTGCTTCCGTGGCTATAATATTTGACATAAGAGTGCGCATCTCATCAATTTTATGCATATTAGACCATATTTGCCTTAACAAAATAAGATTTTAAAAACCTTTTATTTTCATGAGAATTTTTTTTGTTTACTACTTCTGAGTCTACAAAATTGTATTTCCAATTTATGAAAGAGATTATTAAAAAATAATTGCACTTGAAATGTGTAATGGACATTTGTTTCACCTCAATTATGCCTCCAAACATATTGTGAATAATATTGGCTTCTGAAAGTGTGAAATTTTTCACTGAATATTTAAAAACTGTAACCATTTTAATTTAGATGGGTTCAAAATTTGAACCACTGATCAGAATTAGAACAATTATTCTTAACGTATTCAAATTGAAATATTTAAAATTATCATAATTAAAATTTTAGTCGTGCTTTGTTTTTTTAAGACTACTATACTACTACTACTATACTATACTACTATACTACTATACTACTACTATATTTCGAGCCTAGTTTGCCACTTTTCCCTCAACTTTCTCCAAATTGTTCAAATAAGATTGTTATTAATTTTTTATATAACTTAACTTGGAGTTTTCATAAGAAAATTATTTCTTGAGTAATGCTAATTAAAAAAAATTATTGGTTTTTATTTGACTTTCATGCGCAAATATAATTTTTAAAACAGAACATTGTATCTGTCATTCGACATGAAGGGTGTCTGCGTGTTGCTAATCAGGAAACCTTAATTTAATCGATTGCTCAGTGTGTTAGTTTCATTTTCCATGAAGCCTATTAAATATTCCAGGCTGAAGTATTTTTCCCATATGCTGCTAGTTTCACATATTTTAAAGAATTTCACTTTCTCTACCTATTTTCAAACAACTTCTCCTTTTTATTTTTTGACCTAAATGCAATTAAATAAGAAACTACAATTATTTTTGGTTTGAAGTTAATTATTTTTAATTGCAAAGTCTACTATATATTTTGTCGGTTCAAAATTAATCTCTTTTGGTTGAAAATTTGATTACTTAATTCTACTGTTTTATCGAAAATTAGTCATTTTGTATGTAAGATTCCATTTTTTTTGTTCTTCAAAATTTATCTTTTGTCTTGAAAATTCTATTATTTTGGTAGAAAATTTAACTATTTGATTCAAAATTTAACATGTTTGGTTGAAAATGAACTTTTTGAGTGAGAATTCAACTTATTACTGAAAATTCATATTTTTAGCTTACAAATTTTATTGTTTTGTTGAAAATTCGTCTTTTTGGTTTCGAATTTTACTTTTTTGTTAGAAAATGAACCTTGTAGTTGAAAAATTATTTTTCAGAGTTGAAAATTAAATTATTATCATGAAAGTTCATATTTTTGCTCAAATTTCTCAACTGTTTTTTAATTAAAATCTTTTTTGGGTGAAATATCAACTATTACATTAATTATAGAGGATTTATATTTTTTGATTGATTTAAATTTGTTCAGATAAAATTGAACTGTTTTGTGAAAAAAATTTTTTTTTTGTTTGAAAATGTTTTTAAGCGAAAATTAAAATATTCCATTTTTGGTTAAAAATTTTAATTTTTTTATTTATAAATTAAGCTACATACTGATTGATGATTTATCTCTTTTAGTTAAAGATTCTACTTGTTAGTAGAATTACATATATATTCTAGTACTATTCGTCCTCAAGTAATGGTATAAAGTTTTGACCCAAAAAGACGAATTTTCAAAAGAATACTTCAATTTTATTTTGAACAGAAGAGTTGCATTTTTAACCAAATATTGGAATTTCCTTCATTCAAAGGGGAGTTTTCAACAAAAAGATGAATTCTCATCCAAAAATATAATTTAAAAAAAGAAATAAAAATTCGACAGAACAATTAAAATTTTAACCGGAATATAAATTTTTAAGGAAAAAGCTAATTTTTAACTAATCAGTTGAATTTTCGACAATTTAGCATAAATTTTCTACTAAATATTGAAATTTCTACGACACTATTCTTAAATATTAAAGCCGAAATTACGAGTTTTCTACAAAAAAGTTCATTTTCAACAGTTTAGTTAAATATTTGAGAGAAATACTTGATATTCCAGCCAAAAATATTTTATTTAAATACATAAATAAAAGCAGGTATTAACCGACGAAAAATAATTTTTCGGCAACGCATATTTGAATCCTCAATTAAAATAGATTTATTTTTAACCAACCCGTGTAGGAATCCAATCAGGGATCCGGCCGGGTCCCAGCCGGATAGCCCCCCTTTAAGCTGGGTGCTGGTCGGGGAATCCGGTCGGGATCCGGCTAAAAACGTCACGGTAAACTGGTCGGATCCCGGCTTCAATACCGGCCGGGATCCGGTCGGGTAATCCGGCCAAGAAGCGGTTAAGAAATGTTGCTTCAGGCGAGAAATTGGTAACTTGTTTTGTCTTTTAAGGCTCATCGTAAAGATTAAATTAAACTTTAAAAGTCAAATCAAGTGAACCAATTCTGGCAACAAAATTGGAGTAGAATTTTATTCCCTGATGATAGAATCTCATAGCAATTTGGAAGTCACGTGGTGGTTTAAGGTTAGGAAGGAAGAAAGTAAAAACTGTATACACAAGACTATATTTTAATTAAAAATAATCATTATTTGCGCACTAAGTGGGGGATTCAAACTAATTATTGAAATAAGGTTGATTTTAAGCAAGGAGCATTCTTGTTCCAGGTGAGAAACTGAAAATTACTGAGTATCTATGCAGACGACAGATACAGCAGGCAATTTGAAATTGTACAGGCTAAAAATTGTCTGAATATAGAGAAGTGTATAAAAATTGTATCATTTCTGTTGTTGCACATAGCAGAATCGATAACAGTTGAATTTAAAATGTTAAATTATTTGAAAAAATTTTATGTTTTTTTTTTTAAGAATTTAAAAAAGTTCATTTTGGTTTCACTGATCTAATAAATCTTTAAATTATAATTTTCAAATAATAATTCATCTAGCATCCATAATTACGTCTTTGATAATATTACGGCTCTTAAAAAATGTGTAATTTCTACAAAAACATTAACCTGACCAGTGCCCAGTCGGCTCCCGACCATGGGATGTAACCAGGGTTGGCCCGGCCAGTAACCGGCCGGCCCCAGACTACGTGATTCGAGAAAAATGTAGCCCGACCAGCTCCCGCCTGGTTCCGGTCCATGAAACCCAGCCAGGGGTAGCCCGGCCGGGATCCGACCAGAAACCTTGTTGTATTAGGGCCAAACGGGGAAATTTCTACACGGGAAATAGTTGCATTTTTAATAAAAAGAAATTGATTTCCACCAAAAAGGCCGAATGTTCGACAAAAATACAATTTTCAACCAAATAGTCAAGTTTCTACCATGTTAAATACGGTTAAATATTCGAAACGAAAATATGAATTTTCTACAAAATAGTCCATTTTTAACCAGGCAGTTGCATTTTTGACCAAAAAAGGAGAAATTAAAAAAAATGCTCAATCCAAAAAGATAAATTTTCAAAATCATAGTTGAATTTTCTACCAAGAAAATTTTTAAGTTAAGAAAGACAAAAGATTTGAATCAAATTATTGAATTATCAATCAATCAGTTTAATTTTCAAGAATGTAGTTTAATTTTCCAAAAATTAATTTTTCGCCAACGCATATTTAAATTTTCAGCTGAAATAAATTAATCTTTCAAATAGTTGTATTTTTAACGAAAACAAATTCATTTTCTACCAAGAAGGCGAATTTTTAACAAGAATATATACATTTTCGACCAAATTGTTATATATTCGAACCAATAATATGAATTTTCTACAAAACAGTTGAATTTTGGCCAAAAATTTAATTTCCAATCGAAGGAAGTTAATTTTTAACCAGACAGTTACATTTTTAACCAAAAAAGGTAAATTTTCAACAAAATATTAACTAGAATTTTCCACAAAATTTTGAATCTTCAACAAAACAATTCAATTTTGAACCAAATTTTACAATTTTCAACCAAAGATGATTATTTTGCTGTTTCTGATGTCTTAAATTTTCAAATATACTTTTTACTTATTAAATCAAATATATATTTTTAGTGCTTAGAAGTAACAAATCTGTGCAATATTTAAAACGCATTTAAGATAATTTTTTAAATAAAATTTAAAAGTATTACACACTTTCAAACGGAAAAGATAAAAAAATAAAAAAATGAATGAAAAAATTTCGAGTCGTCTTACTGTTGAAACTTTTTTACCTTTATTTGTTTAACATTTTTATTTTGTTAATTTATTTTATTATTATATATTATTTATTTTATTTGGTATAAAAAGAACTGTCTATTGTTACTAAGTTTTCCCTTTTCCAGATACTAATCAGTGTCTATTTGTAATTTATATAATCATGCAATTAAAAAAAATTGTATTTGTGGACTGCATTTCGTGTGGAAAACATTATGTATATATTTAAAAATATTTTTAAAATGTTTATATAAGTAAAAATTTTATAAACAAGAAAGAATTTTTTCAATAAAAAGTGAAAGTTCAGTACTTCAGGAAAGTCTAGTAATATATTTTAATGTAATATTTTCTGTTCTTAAATTTGGATAGCGTTTTTCTTATGTATCGTTTTTCATGGACCATAAAATACATTTTTTAATACAGTAAGAAATAATTATGAATTTAACTAACATATATTTAAAAAGTTAAATTTCAATTTAAAAAGATAAATTTTTTACAAAAAGTGTAATAGTTGATATTTTAACCAAGAAAGTGAAATTTCATTTCAAAAAATCAATTTGTAATCAAAAAGACAAATTTTCAACAAATAAAGATTTTTCAGTCATAAAAGAAAAAAAATTTCATCTAAATTGTTAAACCTTAAAGCCAGAAGACAAATTTTCTGTACAAAAATACAATTTTTTAACAGGAAATGTGAATTTTCAACATAATCATGAAATTTTCTACCAACAAAAGTTGAATTAATCTTCGAAAAGAAATTCATTTCAAAACAAGACCATTTTACTAAAAAAAAACGAAATTTTAAAAAAGTTATTCAAATTCCAAAGAATAAAAAAAATTTCAACAAGTGAAAGATTTTTCGGTGAAAACGAAAAAAAATTCTTCCAAATTATGCTACTTTCAATAAAAAAAAACGAATTTCCTGTAAAAAGTTGTAATTTTTAACTTAAACGTCTATTTTCAACAAAACAGTTGCATTTTTAATAAAAAAGAGAACATTGAAAACTAAGAAGATTAGTTTTCTGCCAAAGAAATAGTTTAATTTTCCATTAATAAATTATCAATTTTCAATCAAAAATGGAAAAGTTACATTTTCAGCTAAAAAATGATTTTGTAACAAAAATAAAGGAATTTTCAACAAAGGCATGAATTTTGCACTAAAAATATTAATCTAAAAAAATGATTTTTCAACAAAGAGGTTCATCCAACATTTGTGTACAGAATAGTTGAATCCTTAAGCAAAAGAATATTATTTTTAATTAAACAGTTGTATTTTTCTACAAGAAAGATAAGATTTGTACTATAACAGATGAATTTTTTAATCAAAAATCCAAATTATAACAAAAATGGTTGAACTTTCATCCAAAAAAGTTTTCGGTTTGACTTTTCAATATCAAAATAAATATGAAATTCAAACAAGAAGAATGACTTTTTAACAATATTCTTCAACTTTTTACCGAATATTTGCATTTTTATACAAGAAAAGCGAAATTACTACTTAATCAAAGGAATTTTTATGTCAAAAATATAAGTGTTCAAAAGAAGATTTGAATTTTCATCCAAAAAGATATCAGTTGACTTTTTAACACCAAATGATATAAATAAAATAAGTAAAATAAATAAAATA
>NC_046665.1:96023868-96046295 GCF_010883055.1 Belonocnema kinseyi | reverse complement strand
AAATAAAATAAAATAAAATAAAATAAAATAAAATAAAATAAAATAAAATAAAATAAATCAAATAAGTGAAATAAGTAAAATAAATAAAATACGTAAAATAAATCAAATAAATAATATAAACGTAATTTAAACGTAGTTTTGTTAGAGAGAATAAAGACTGCATTTGTCGAGCACAACTCAGCACAAGCCTTACTTTTTCCAAATTAAAAAAAAAATTGTTGGGTTTTGGCTTTTTTTAGCTGCTTGGTTTTTGGAATATTTCTTTTCTGTACAAAATTATGTATACATCGAGCCGCCTAGCACAATCTTTCTTTACCGTTTACGGCACAATTGAGTACAAGTCTAGCACAACTTACATTTTTTCTACAAAATAAATTTGCGCATCCAGTTTCCGGAACATATTTTTTTGTTTAAAATAATTTAACAAATTTGAAAACTTTACATTTGTGTCTGAAGTACTGTTTAATTTCTGCTTATAAAAGATTCTACGTTAAAAATATTACAAGATTAAAATACTGATATCTGAATATTAATAATCAAGGATTTATAACTAGCAGAACATTTCGGGAAACTAACAATTAAGTACTGTAAGAGGAGGGGGGTATAAATATATAGTTACGGTTTTGAAGAGGGACTATAATTCGTTACGTAATTTAAGTACCGCTCCTTACCAATTTTCTTTCACGCGAAATATATTTGGTATTTTTTATATTCTTTTGTCCACGATAATCCAAAGTATGAACCTGAACCAACTTCCTAAAGACATCATTCGGTATGAATGAGTAGCCCTTCGGTGGGGATACGATGAGGGTGAGGCCCTTTTAACGCATGCGCTCTTTTCACTTTTCGGCGTAACTCGTTTGTCCTACACATTTCTAGGTCCTACGCAACGCGCGCTCATGTACAAACCGCTCCGGAAAATAATTTTATTTACTTCTCCCATTTATTGAAAAATTCAATAAGCCGAATTTATCAAATGAAGAAAGAATTGCATTATCTTCTGCGCCGAGTTTTTGTTTTGTTTTTAAAAATATAGCTGTTTGAGTTAGTTAGTGATGGATTGATTTTATTTTTTTTTGTCATGTGGGCGAAGTCTCAGCAAGGGCAGCCGTGAGTCACGATTTCTTTGTGACTTACGTTGGTGTTTAAATGCTCCTAGCCGTTTAGTATCATTGGTGTCGTGTTCGGTAGAGGAAGTATCTGCGCTTATTTCTCACTCACGTTTTTCAATGCAGTCTATTTCACTTGATTTAATAAACAATGCACGAGGATGTTAAAGTTTATTTTACACGTCTCATATTATTAATTTTCAATATTTATTCTTGATTTTTGAGGATTTAGGATCAGTGATATTTTTAAAATATTAGATATATTAGAAATAGAAGTGATTCCATTAACTGGTGCGTATAATATTTTCTACAATAAAGTTTGCGAATGTAATAGAATAATGGCTTTTTTCTGGAACAAATAAAGTGAGATAACATTTAAAGCGTATTTTAAAATAGTCGCAAAGTAGATATAATGCATGGACTTATTTACAGTGATAAACCTTATCCATTTTAAAATTTATAAAAAAATTAAACTTCCAAGAGTATGGATTCCCAGAAAATGGGACGGAGAGTTTTATTATAATAAATTATTATTTTTAGTTAGTGTCTATTTATATGTACCGTCAAATTCCAGCTAAATGGAAGTGAGTTTAAAGAAAAATATTGAATCAAAAGTAAATTTATTTTTTGGCGAGGAATTTTTAAAATTTTGAGAACAAAAATTTGTTGGTATAAAATGTTTAATTGTTTAAATCATCCAAGAATAATTTTTTTAGTTTAGTCAAAAAATGGTTTAATTATCAGCAATATTTGAATGCTCTTTCGAAATGAACAATTATAAATCAGATACAAAAATAAATATTTGGAAATTGAATTGTTTGAAACGTTCTTTATTTTCAAATAAAATGTTACATGTTTAGTGAACAATTAATTTTTAAGCCAAAAGGAATTTTTATAAAGAAGTTCAATTTTCAGCACAAAAACAAGGAATTTTCTATTAAAATGATGAATTTTTAATTTAAAAAATGATTCTTTAACAAAGTACTTGATCTTTGAACCTGAAAAAATTAATTTCCAACAAAAAATCGGGTACTTGAACACAGAAATAGATTTTAATTTGGAATAAAAAACAATGACATACAACCAAACAATATGAATGTTCCACAAAATACTTGAATCTCCAACAAAACACATTAATATTGAACCAAAATGTTGAATTTTTGATCAAAGAAATATATTTTCTACCAAAAAAACAAACAAAACAAAAACGAATTTTCAACTAAGAGGAATAATTTACTACCAAAAGATACGCGTTTTAAACAAAATACATGAATTTCTAATCAGATAGTTGAATTTTCTTCAAAGCAGATGAATCTTCAAATTGAAAATGTGAATTAAAAAAAGATTCATTTTCAACCCAAGAAGATTAATTTTTGAATGGATAGTTACATTTTAAATAAAAAAAATGAATTTTTAACAAAATAATTAAATTTTCAACCAAATAATTAAATTTTCTGCCAAATTGTTGATAAATTAACCATATTTTTAAATTTTAGGTCCAAAAATGCAATTTTTCTGCAAAACAGTTGAATTTTAATTCGAAAATGTGAATTTTCAACAACAATAAACCATTTTTAAATCAAAAAAGATAAATTTTTGACTAGACAGGTCTGTTTTAAATCTTTCAACCAAAAAAATACGAATTTTCAAACAAATAGTTCAATTTTCAACTAAAAAAGATAAATTTTCAATTAAAATACATAAATTTTTGGGAAAAAGTTGTTTTAGTCTAAAATATTCAATTTTTAACCCATTCAAGTAGAATTGTTCTAATTCAGTAAAAGAACAATCATTTAATTATTAGAAATATTTTATTGTTCATGCAAAGTGAGCAATGCTGAATCAAATCTTCAAAATTAAACAATTTGAAATTGAATTGTTTCGAATGGAAAATATTGGATCCTTAAAATTACAAGAGTTCAAGGTATATTTAGAAGTTTTTAAAAGATTAAAAATTAATTTAAAACTTCAAATTATTTCATATCATTTAAAACGGAAATGTAGATTTTCACAGATTTCGAATAAAAAATTTCTTAGATGCCTTGGGAAATTCAAAATGATTTTGTAATTTGAAGAATTAATTTTGAGAAAATATTTAAAATGTTTTCCAAAGATTTTCAAAATTGCCAAAAAATAGTCTGGAAGATTTTAGGGCAATTTTTAAGGTTTAATTATTTAAAACAAATCATTTTAAGAGATTGTTTAAAAATATTTTATACAAAAACAAATTTGTATGTATAAATAACAACTGAGCGATAATTAATTTGTAATATTTAAGATTTAAAAAAATAGACTTCTAATTTATAAAGTGTTCAGTTTATAAAAAATATCGTTTAATTTTAAATTTTTCTCGTTTAAAAATGTTTCAAATTATATTTTGAAGATTTACAAATTTATTGAATAATTCTTCAATTTAAAGCAGTGCAAATAACATGGGTTTAAAAAAAACAGAATTTTTGGCCTTCAAATTGTTTAATTTCATTAATCGTAAAAAATTTCTGTAAAACGGAACAAACGGGAATTTTTTTCTGTGATTAAAACGGTCTCCCTGATTAATATTAAAATGGTTGAAAGTGTTAGTTTCATATATAATTTCATAATATAGTTCAGATAAAACGTTTAGTTTTTGAATGTTTTTTATTTGAGGTTAAGTAATAATTTAATTTTCGATTTCCATTTGCAAAATTAAGTACGGGCCGAATCTATATCCGGCAATTGTACATCATAATTAGAAAGTTATGAACTACTCTCCCTGGTTGGCGTAATTGCTATTTTCGTAAAGTTATCACTCGAAATTTTGTACCCTTGCCAAGTAGTTTTTGGTACCATAAAATTTGAAAATATGGAGAAAGTTAAGAACTTATTAAATTATTTAATGAGTATTTATTTGTTTGAACAATTTTTGCGTGACTGCCAAAGAAGATGGCCATTTTAGGTGATACAATTTTCAAAAACAAACAAACATACAAACTGCCTAAAATATATTTTCTAATTTAAAAGTAACCCATTAGAGCATGGATATATGAAAATAAGAGGTCAAGGCACTCATTTTGTGAAGAATATGAATTTTATACTTTGATAATGGTCGTGTGGCAGGACGCGCGACTATGATAAAACAAAAAGTTTCAAAAATCTTTAAAGACTATATAAAAAGCGCATAACAATATTCAAAAATTTCTCAAAAATTATTGTTTTTACATTTTTAAATTAATATGGGACTTTATCGGGCATTTTATAAAAAATGTTACAGAAAAATGGTGACAATTATTAATGTTATTTGGAATTAACGTTGATAAATATATTTTTAATTATACTAAAAAATTCCTAAGGATAAAATAACCAATTTCAGCCCACATTATAAAAAATTTGAATAATTATTTTCGAGTTTTATCTTAAAATATCAGTGCAGTGTGGTCGGACAGACATAAATTAAAGAAAAATATTAAAGCCGTGCATAAATTACGTACAATTTTTGTTGTTGAAATTTTGACCAAAAAAGACGAATTTTCTACCAAATAGTTGAATCCTCCGCTAAAGCAGATTTTTCAGTCAACAACAAATTTTTTTATCAGAAAATTTTTATTTTCAAGCCAAAAGACAATCTTTCTACAAAAAGGTTAAATTGTTAACCAAACAAATAAATTTTTTACAAAGAAGGTTAACCTTCTTACTAAAAAATACGAATTCGCAACAAAATGTATACATTTTTACTTATAGTTTAATTGTCAATCAAGAAGATAATTTTTTGCCAAAAAAGACGAATTATCTGCAAAATACATACATTTTTATTCAAATAGTTGAATTTTCAACCGAGAAGATTAATTTTCTACAATTTTTTTTCTTCAAAAAATTACATTCATTTTTAACCAATCAGTCGAAATTTTTAACTAAAAATATTAATTTAATCCAAAATGGAAAAGTTGAATTTCCATTTAAAAAATTAATTTTCAACTGAAAAAATGATTTTTCTGCAAAATAAAACAATTATCAAGTCAAAAAAGAAACGAATTTTCTATACTATATGAACTTTCAAACAAATAGTTAAATTTCCTGTAAAAAATTAATTTTTAACCTAAAAAAGGAAATTTCATACAGATGTTCAGTTTTCAATTAAAAATATTAATTTTCTACTAAAATGATGAATCTTCAATAAAAAATGAAATAGCTGATATTTCAACCAAAAAACATTTTTATTTAAATTTAAAAAACACATCAAATTTCACTGAAAAGCACCAATTTTCAATGAAATATTTAATCATCAACAAAACTCATTAATTGTAGTATGAACTGTTTTTTTATTTTTGACAAAAAATTGATTTTATACCAAGAAAGACCAATTTTCAACAAAATAAATAAATTTTTGATCGAATATTTAAATTATCTACCGAAAATGATGAGTTTTAAACAAAAGATATGAATTTTTAAATAAAAAGATTAATTTGAAACAAAAATTGTAATAGTTAACTTTTCACTTTAAAAAAATTATTTAAAAAAACACGTATTTTGACCTAAAAAATATAATTTAATCTTTAGTACGAAAATAAATAAATAAATCTTTCATCAAACTGTCTGATTTTCTACGAAATTATGGATTTTTAGAATTTGTAACAGATTCTATATACATTTTCTGCCACTTAGGTACATTTTGAAACTAAAAAGATAATTTTTTTTATCAAAAATGAAATAGTTAAGTAGTATTTTCAAGACAAAAAGAATATTCTACACCATATGAAGTTACAAACAAAAATTGTAATTTTCAAAAAAGTTGTCAAATTTCCAGTAAGAAAATTAATTTTCAATCCAAAAAAAAAGAATTTTTCAAAAGAAGTTTAATTTTCAACCAAAAAGATTAGTTCTCTACTAAATTGATGAATCTTTATAAAAAAAAAAATGATTTAAAAAAAGTAGTTTAACTTTCTACCAAGTATTTGGATTTTCAACCTAAAAAAAGTGAATTTTTAACCAAAAATATAATAGTTGATATTTCAGTTGATATTCCAACACAAAAATATATTTTAATTTCAACTTTAACCAATAAAGATGAATTTTCAATATAATACTTGAATCCTTAACAAAGTACATTAATATTTAACCAAATTTTTGTATTCTTAAACAAAATAATTGATTTTCTGCCAAAAAGAAGAATTTTCAACAGAACAAATTTTTCCCAAATTACACGAATCTTCTACCAAATAGTTGAATTTTCTATCGAAAAAGATCAATTTTGTACAAAAATTGAAATAGTTAAATTTTCAGTTTAAAAAATTAAGTCAAAGCCATTGAGTTTTCAATGCGAAAATGTGTATTTTCGAGAAAAAGTTTAATTTTCAACTTAAAAACACTAATTTTGTACAAGAGAGTTGTATTTTAAACCAAAAAGATAAAATATTTACAAAAAGCGATACATTTCTAACCAAAAAGTAATGAAGAGTCCCTAAAGAAATGACAAAATTGTACATTTGTTAAAGTACATACTTATTGTTATTAACAAATTTTATTTTTTTAAAATAATGTTAATAAGTTTCCATGTTTATTCAACAAAAAAAGTTTATATTTTATATGTGGATTTTTACGGTACACTTATTAAATCTTATCAAGATTATTTTGTATTGGATGGGGGGGGGGGGGTTTAAGCCAATTGGCACGGTATCTTGGAAATTCCAGGAAAAAACGTTAGAAAATAGTAAGATAGATTGCACTGATAAAAAACTGTCTACGATAAAATCTGATTAATCGTTCTTTTTAGTGATCCGTAGTCTTAAAAATATCATTTAAATTCCATTTACGATATTATGAAATTTAGAAAAAGAGGGATTTATCATTGAATGTTACTTTTAACACATTTTTCACAAACAGGGTATCTATTTGACCGAAAAAAAACGGGAATTTACTTCTGATCGCAGTAAAATCCAAGTTTTGATTATTTAAATATTTTTTTGACAATTTGAAAAAGTAATTTCTTCTTGAACCTGACTTGAACAGGAAATTTTAAAAAATAATGATCATTTTTATTTTAGGATAAACTACTTGCTAAAAATGCGTTCTTTGTTTATTAAGACATAGATTTAAAATGGAAAATTAAAATATTTTGTTTGAAAATTGATATTTTTAATAAAAACTAAACTATTTGTTTAATAATTTATGTACTTTGAGGAAATTCGTCTTTCTTTGTAGAAAATTTATCTTTATGATTAAAAATTTATCTTTTCGTTAGGTATGAGGTTCATCTATTCCAGATAAAGATTCATCATTTAGTTGAAAATTCATCAGTTTGGTTTAAAATTGTCTCTTTTAATTGAAAATTCAACTATTTTGTTGAAAATTCACGTATTTTGTTAAAAAATCGATTTTTTTCGTGTTGAAAATGAACTTTTTCCTTTGAAAATTTTTTTTTCACTTAAAATGTACCTATTATTCCAGATCAATATTCCATAATTTTAGTTAAAAACTTATCTCTATTTGAATATTTATTTTTGGCCTAAAAATTGAATTATTCAATTTTTGGTTATAAAGATGTATTTTTTAGTTGAAATGCATCCCTTTTGTTGGTACATTGATTTTTTAAAGTTTAAACTTAATTATTTGAATTTTGATTGACTATTTATCTTTTTAGTAAAATTATTATTATTTTTTTGAAATTCTACTATTTCTGTTGAAGATTCACTGTTTTAGTTAAAAATTGATATTTGTGGTTTAAAATGCAACTATTCCAGTTGAAAATTCATCAGTTAGGTTCAAAAATGAATTTATTTACTTAAAATATAACTATTCCATTTTCTGTTGAAAATTATATTTTGTTTTAAATTAAAAATGCAACTATTTTGTTGAATATTTTTCTTCTGTAATTGAAAATTCGAACAGTTAATTAAAAAGTCATGTATTCTGATGAAAAATTGTAATTATTGGTAGAAAGATAATCTTTTTGTTTGAAAGTTAATTTTATTGTCTAATTTTTTTTAATTCGCGTATTCTATTTAAATATTCATCATTTTATTTATTTTGCAATTTTTTGCTCTATCGTGTTAAAGGATGTTTAGATTGAACGTCATGGATGAAAATAAAATTTTGAGTTTCGGGGCAAATATGCAGTGCCTTGCCTTATTATTAGGCCAAAGCTAAAAATTTATAATTTTCATATTATTTTGGTCATTTATTGTAAGTACTTTGAGTGTTCTTGTGTTTTTAAACTCCTAGTTCGCTAAAATTTTCCAAATCCGCTAGACATCTACATCATCATTCTACATAAGATACACATTGATATTGAGACATTTTTTGTAAAATCTTTGAGAAATATATTATGGATGATAAATTTTATTAAAAAAAAGAAATTATTTAAATTGAACTTAAGCATCTTTACAATAAAAAAACGACTTTTGAATAGAATCGTAATTTCGTATGCCTATCTTTACAAGATAATAAAGCTTCAATATTTTGGAACCTGTTAATTTTAGAAAAAAAAAATCAAAAGTTAAATTGAAGTAGATGCACTTTCGAGTAATTCTAAAAAATGCAATGATCTAGCGCCAATAGGTCATAAGTCATAGCCTCACAAAGTTGACTGCTTTTGACCTATTTTCCAGGGCAAATTACTCGTGCTAAGTTTTTTCAAATTACTGTACTTATCCGTAAAGCTACATAAGTGGTACAAGATAAAAAATTGCAGCGCAGGAAATTCTGAGTGAATCTGAAAAAACTTCTAGTCTTCATAGATCAAGAGTTATGATTCTTTAAACAAATATATTTTTTTTGCTGTTTTGAGTTATTTATAGCCATCCAAGCTTTTTAAAAACTGCTCGTTTCGTACATATCTTACAAAAAAACTTCAGAAGAATAAATTGTAGAGATTTTAATTCTGCGTAAAAAAAATAAAACCTAAATATTTTAGCTTATATAGATTCCGAATGCTCTGTACATGCTGAAAAATATACTGCGACCGTTTTTGAGAATTTTGGGGCATGTATGCATTTTTAGTTCATTGCATGTTCCATTTTTCCCTTTTTGTATGTTGAAAAACAATTAATTGTTCAACAATTGTTTAAGAAATACGCTTTATGATCTCAAATTAAAAGAATTGCGAGAAACAATGGACTTGAGGAAACTAGATATTTTATGAGTGCCTGAAACAAAGAAAAAGGGATGCGAAAGTAAAGACATAGAAAACGGCGTGTTGAAAAACGGATTTGAAAAATGGGCAGAAGTAGATAGTGAATCACATGGTAGGCAAGGGGTGGGTCTGATTTTGAATGAAAGAGCGAAGCAGCATCTCGGAGATCATGATTTCGTATCTCCAAGACTGCTGTGGGCTAGAATGAAAGTAGGAATCAGAAGATTATTTATTATAGCATGCTACGCGCTAGTTGATAGTGATCCCAGAGAAGTAAAAGACGCCTTCTGGAACACTTTAAATGACACAATAAGTATTATCGAACATGGGGAAAAATAATTCTGCTAGGAGACCTGAACGGATCGGTGGGCATCCAAAATCGGGACCCAGAAATAGTACTAGTTAATTTTGGGGATCCAAGAACAAACTATAACGGAGATAAATTAGTTGGCCTATGCTTAGAAAGAGGTCTGTTTTTTACAAATGCTTGGTTTAGGCATCAAATGATCCACATGTACACCTGGTCTAAAGGAAATAGCCGCAGTATAATTGACTTTGTTGTTGCGGATGAAAGACTAAGAGTCAAAGATACAAGGGTCATGAGGAGTCCTGAATGCAATACTGATCATTACCTTCTGCTCTCAAAAATTAACTTAGGTTGGGGACGGAAAAAAAAAGAGAACCAAGAAAACAAACGCGAATCAAAATTGAGAACCTACAGAAACCGGATGTGCGAATAAATTTCCAAAATAAGATAATCGAAAGCATAGATGAGGCAACCTGGGAGGCGCTTATAAACAAGAAAGATATAGAGGGCGCATTGACTAAGTTCCGGGATATCACTGTTAGGTGTGCGATCGAAGTGTGTGGTACTGCGGTTGTAGGAAGAATGTCTGGTGATGCGTGATGGAATGATGAAATTCAGGCTGCCCAAAATGCTAAGAAAGGAGCGTGCAAGAAAACGGTCTTAGCGATGAGGAAAGCATTAGACGTATAAATGATTACAGACACATAAAGAGAATACTCAAACGATTAACTAAGGATAGTAAAGATAAAATTAGAGCAGAAGAAGAGAAGAAAATACAAAGCGACTTTAAAGGAAGCAAGAAACTGCTTTATAAAAAAATTAAGGGAAATAAAAGAACAGAATTTTTCAACATGAGAAATAGTAATGGGGAAATGCTATATGATGCAGACGGGATACTAGACGCTTTCAGAGGCTATTTTAGGGTGCAATACGGAAATGAAGATTTAGGACGCCACAACTGCGATGTAGAACACGATGATTTAGAAAACTCAATTCAGAAAGTCTTGTGTCACTGAGGTTAGAGATATAATTAAGAATTTGAAAAACGGTAAGGCTTCCGGGGTTCAAATTAAATAAAAAGAAAAAAAATTTGTATCAAGATAAATTAATTTTAAAAAATACCAATTAATTGGTTTGTTGTGGAAACGACTTTTAAAAAAAGCGTCTAATATTCTTCGTCCAGGGTTCATTTTACAAAATAATCTTTCAAACTTTGGCATTTTTAACATAAAATAATACAGCGTTATAAAGCTGTTCCCTTTAATAGCATTTTTTATATATGATAATTAAGAAATTTAAAATAAGTATTTTGTTTTTCATTCATTTAATTTGAAAAACAGATATTCTGGAAGTAATTTTCACAAAGTAAATACATCAAATACGCATACAATTGATAGAGTAAAGCGTATTATTTAATCAATTGTTGAAAAATCGATTGTTTTTTAACAAAAAAGAAGGAAATGTCAACTTGTAATGAACTACAAATGCATGTATGACTCCAAAATACTCAAATACGGTCGCAGTACATTCTCCAGTACATCCTACATGACCAAAAAATTGTATTTATTTTTTATTTCACGCAGAATTTAGTTCTCTATAATTTCTTTTCTTGACGTTTTTCTGTAGAATATGTACGAAACGAGCAGTTTTGAAAAAACTTGTATGGCTATAAATATCTCAAAATAGAAAAAAATTATGTTTCTTTAAAGAGTCATAACTCTTGATCTATGAAGACTAGAAAATTATATTTTCTTTAGACTTACGCAGAATTTCCTGCTCTGAAACTTTTTCTCTTGCATCACTTATGTAGCTTCACGGATAAGTAAAGTATTTTGAGAAAACTGAATACGAGTAATTTGCCCTGAAAAATAGGTCAAAAGCAGTCAACTTTGTGAGGCTATAACTTATGACCTATTGGCGCTAGATCATTATAATTTTGTTAGAATTACTCGAAATTGCATCTATTTTAATTTAACTTTTGAATTTTTTTCCTAAAATTAACAGGTTTCAAAGTACAGATATAAACTTCAGAATTGGGTTTTTTCGCCTCTTTTTTTCCAAAAAATCCGGGTTGTTTAAAGGACCATAACTCGGCACCTATTGAAGATAGGTTTTTTTTGTCCTCAAATTTTTCAGAATTTCCTCTAGTTTAATTTTGGTGTGGAACATTTGGTTCTAAAATGTAATTTGACGGGTCAGTCTACGCTAACACGATTTTTGGCACTTCTAGAATTTCTATTTGGCATTTCTAGAATTGGACCGACACGGTTACTGGCACTTTTACCTTTCTTGAAATTAATAAAATAAAATAAATTTAACAGAATTCAAAATCGTCTTTTCGAATTCGTTTTCATGATTTATACTTTTTTTGTTGTACGTTTTTTTCATTGCAAAATATGCGTCATCTAACACTGTTAAGCAAGCCATAAATAAGTTCCAATGACAATATCAGTCACTATAGTAGAAAACAGTTAACGTTACGTAATTAATTATTTGCTAGTAATAACGAAACCGAAGAAGGAACATTTTGCATTCAACAAATTGTGTACTATTATTTCAATCGCATGTATTTTCATCATTTTATGCTTATCAGATTCATGATAAAGGCAATTGGATTTTTGAAAGATAATGTCCTAGTAATTCCTAGCAATTTGCTCAGTTTACATCTACATTTACCACGCAATTAAAATCGTTTAATTGCTAATAAAACGCGGTGTGGCAGAAAATAGTTTAAGCGTAAGACTTTAAATGGTTTGAAACAATTCAAAGAATTCTTTTGAGTGTCTAATCATAAGTTTATTTTTTTAATTAAGTTGGAAAAAATCGGAAAATGTCCGGGAATTGAATTAGAAACTGGGAATTTACTTCTGATCGTAGCAAACTTCAAGTTTTCGTTATTTTGATAATTTTGGTCAATTTAGAAATGTGATTTCTACGTTATCTGCAGTTGCAGGGCATATGAGCGAAAATAATTATCTTTTTTATTTTAGAACCGGGAGCTTCGGTTAAGAAATATAATTTCACTTGGAACAGGGAATTTTTGACACAAAAAGGGAATTGTTTTAAAGAATTAAAACTGGAATTTAGAAGCAAGGAGTTGAAAAAATTCGATCCCCGTAAAAATTCAACAAAATTCCAAATTTCCTTCCAAATTTTAGAAAAATAGAGTGCTTCGAGTAGTTTTTAGAGTAGAAGTAGTATTTCGAAGAGAAAATATTCTTAAATTATAATTTATATTTTTTTACAAATTGAGTTAGGAATTGACCTTTTGCATGAAAATCCAACGATTTTAGTTTGAAAGCTAAACTCTTGTGTCAAAAATTAATTTTGTTGTTAGAAGATTCGTCATTTTAATTGAAAATTTACCTCTATTTCAAAATGTAACTATTTTGATGAAAATCGATTTTTTTCAAATATAACTATTCCAGTACAAAATTCAACTATTTTTATGAAAATCCGATTTTGTTGTTGTTAAGAAATAGATTTTTAACGGAAAATTCAACTATTTATTCATAAATTGATATTTTTACATTCTCATCAAGAGAAGGTATTATATTTGTGTAAAATTTGCCCTCCCCCCCCCCGTTTTAGTCAAATGTCCACGTTTTGAGACCCCCTGAATCCGAAAAACGGGTTTTTACGAATGCGTCCGTCTGTATGGGTGTGTGTGTGTGTGTGTGTGTGTGAATGCGTCTGTAGATTTTTAGTTTGTTAACACGATAACTTTCGAAAAAATTGACAGATTGGATTGGCTTTTGGTATACTTTTTGAATTTTCTTGAAAAATCGAAAATTCAAATTTTGACAGCATAAAAAAATAATGGAAAATCAAAAATTACATTTTCGCGGTTAAACTGTGCAAAATAGGTAAAAATATGGCTAGACAAAAGTTTTGCATTTTAAAAAGATCTACAAATTTGATTAAAATCACTTTTTGATAGCATGCTTATTTTGTTTTTTAATTTTGAAAAACGATATTAACAATAAAAGAATGAGCCCGCTGCGTGGGCACATTCTCATCACAGCTTAAGTTTTTTAAGTTTCTTATTCGTCTCGTGTGTGGGTTTTAAAAAATTCACTTTTTACATTCTCATCAAAAGAAGGTATTAGATTTGTGTAAAATTTGCCCCCCCCCCCGCCCGTTTTTGTCAAATGTCCACGTTTTGAGACACCCTGAATCCGAAAAATAGGTTTTTATGAATGTGTCTGTAGATTTTTAGTTTGTTAGCACGATCGCTTTCGAAAGAATTGACAGATTGGATTTGCCTTTGGTATACATTTTTAGTGTCCTAAAATAAAGGTCAAGTTCGGTAGCCAACCATTTTGGATGAAAATACAAAAAGTTAACGTATTTGGAACATTTTTGAGACCACTTTTTTCAAAATTCAAAAACTTTCTGTACGGATGTTCATAGTATTAAAACAGACGAAAAATTTATCTTCATGACTTTTTTTGATAAAACCAAAATTAAACAAAGTTATAGCATTTACGAAATTCCAAAAAACACACGAAAATCAACATTCCAAGCCAAATAAGGCACGATATGGAAAAAACTCCAGAGAAGAAAAATGTTTCTTTCTTAATGCCCTAAAAGATTATTTAAAAAAAAAATGTTTTTGGTTTATTTAAAAAAAAAATGTTTTTGGTTTCGGACTCAAAGGTGTGCCGCACATTGGGAAGAAAAATGACTTCTTTGGTTCAGAATAATTTACAGCCCACAAATCTTCACCGATTTCGACAAAAAAATAGGGAAAAAGCTAATAAGATAACTAAGAGAGTTGTCCAGCCTGGTGTTTGAATTACGTTTTCAATTTTCTTATAAATAAATAAATATGACGAAAAAATGGCCTTTTTTATATTTGATGTTCCCGGTGCTCGTCAATAACAGGATAATGGTTAAAAACGCTTAAGTGTCATAAAATAGCATTAGTTAAGGATATTTCAATATTAGACAATATACAACAAACATTTGTTATCAACAAATTATTTGTTGAAAAAAATTTTTCTACGATTTTCGATAAATACACATTTTTTCAAGTTATGTTGCAAGAAATTGAAATCGAAACAATATTATGTAAAAAAATTCTCTTGTGATTATAGTTGTTTATATTATAAACAAATTTAATGTACAAATGCAGTAATTAGGCATTTTTTGACAGAAATATTCGTTTTTTTCTATGTCAATTTCTTTCAATTCGGAAATTTATGGTAATTTTAGCAAAATTCATAATTTTTTTATTAATCCTATGATTTTTTAAGCAAAATTGATTAAAAAATGTAATATTTGGGCGTTTGTTTGCAGAAAAATTCAGCTTTTTCACTGGCAGTCTTTTCAGTTGAGAACTTCATGAAAATTTCATCAAAATTCATAATTTTTCAATCTATTTTCTGATTTTTTAAAAACAAATTTAATAAACAAATGCATTAGTGGGGCATCTATCGACGGAACAATTCTTTTTTGTTTCGATTTTAGACTTTTAATTGTGATCTTCATAATGAATTCGGCAACATTCATGATGAGTTGACTCATTTTATGATTTTTAAAAACAAATTCAACAAACAAATGCATTATTCGAGTATCTGTGGGCTGAAAAATTATTTTTTTTTTCGATTTCAGAAGTCTTAATTGGGAAGTTCATGATGAATTCATCGAAATTCATAATTAATTGATAAAATTTATATTTTTTAAAACCCAAATTTAATAAACAAATGCATTATTCGAGCATCTGTCGATGGAAAATTTATTTTTTTCGATATCCTAATAACAATTGTTGACATAGAAAAAACGAATTTTTCTGTAGAAAAATGCCTGATTAATGCATTTGTTGACCAAATTTGTTAAAAGAAATAATAAAATTTATCAACTAATTATGAATGTTTCTGAAATTCCCATCAAGTTCCCATCTGAAAAGACTGACATTGAAAAAATCGAATTTTTCTGCCGACAAATGCCCGAATAATGCATTTGTTTATTAAATTTGTTGAAAAGATCATAAGATTAATAAAAAAAAATTATGAATTTTGTTTCAAATATCATAAAGTTCCGAATTAAAAAAAAAATGTACATCGAAAAAAACGAATTTTTCTATCGAAAAATGCCTGACTACTGCTTTTGTTCATAAAATGTCTTGCAATATAACTAGAAAAAACGTATGATTATGGAAAATCATAAAAAAATTTTTTTCAACAAATAATTTGTTTTAAAAAATTTTTTTGTTCAATAATATATGTAATATTGGAACATTTTTAGCCAATATTAGTTTATGAAACTTAGGCGATTTTAACACTTTTCCTGTTATTGACGAGCAGTGTGAACGTCAAATAGATAAAATGGCCATTTTTTCGTCAGATTTGTTTGTTTGTTTATAAAAAATTGAAAACCTAATTGAAAAATCAGGCTCCACAACTCTCTTCAAAATCTTAATAGTTTTTTTTTCAAATTTTGTAACCAGCTATGACTCTTGGTTGAAACTAATCGCCCCCCACCCCCGCCCCCAAACCCTTGTTAATCGAAGTTTTGTGGGTCACTGAATTAGGGATTTAATTTAGAAGTTGAAAAAGGTAAGGCTGATATTTCGAACGTATGTGCTACGTTTAAATCGAAAAAATAAAGTGAGAAATGATTAAATTCAGTTTTTGGAAAACCGGCAGAAGTTGCAGTAAAATGTTTATTAACAAACCTTTTAAAGAATGCGCATTTTTTTTAAAGAGCCAATGAAACTACGTCTGTTTTAATATCAATGCATGTTATGAATTGTAATAATATACATTTATGGAAATGATATACAAGGTGGACACGCTGTGGCTTACATACATGGCGAGTTGAATGCCACCCGAATTGCACAACAGCAGGGGAGAAGCCATTATAAAGGGGTATTTTCATATCTCGCGCCTTAAAAGTTGCATTAGGATCGGACATTCTGCCAAGTCCGTGCATCTTCGGATCAAGTTTATGATAGTTTCCATGGTTGCGTTCGATACTTCAAACGGTTATGTTCAGATTCATCTGTTTGCCCTAATCGCTGTCAGTAAATGTAGGCAATGTCAATTTAAAGTTTACGCATGTAGTATTTCATTTAGTTTATTTGAAACATATCCTGTCTATTCATAGCATACCTTTTTTATGCAGTAAAAATAAGCGTTAAACACCATTCACTCTTGGCCCACTGGAAGCCCAGAATATTATTACTATTTTATAGTATTTGTCAATCAGCAGCCATTCTAAAATGTTATTGGCACAGAAAAAAAAGTTTACTTCTCAGTTCACATGTCCCACTTCATTATTAATTAAACACTTTTATTATTTGTAATTACTATATAACACATAACCTATATTGTTTCGACACTTGTATCCGTTTGAAGTTTCGAACGCAACCATGAAAACTATCATAAACTTGATCCGAAGATGCACGGACTTGACCGAATGGCCGATCCGAATGAAACTTAAAGGCGCGAAATATGAAAATACACCTGTATAATGGCTTCTCCCCTGCTGTTGTGCAATTCGGGTAGCATTCAATTCGCCATGTATGTAAGCCCCAGCGTGTCCACCCTGTACAACTTGAGATACAAATTCGAGTGCGAAGCACGAGATACGTGATGAGAATGTATTCTTTAAAGCCGAATGAGCTTTAACAAAAAAAAGTCACTATCACCAAATTACTGTTTTCGATGTTTTGACTTTTAGTTGAAAAAATCTGTCGCTATCTGGAATATATAAAGACCGAGCGCGTAGCGCGAGGTAAATATATCATCTTCTAGTTCAAAATTTAAAAATTTGGATGTAAATTTATCTTTTCAATTAAAGACTCACGTATTATATTGGTAACAAAAAAATTTTTTTTTTTGATAGAAAAACGACTGTCTTTGTAGAACTTTTTTTTTCATTTGAAAGTTAATCTCATTGTTTAAACATTCTTTTTTCGGTTGGCAATTCACGTATTCCAGTTAAATATTCATTATTTTAGTGAAAAATTTATTTGTTTGGTTGTAAAATAAGCTATTTTATTGAAAATTTGCTTTTTTCGTTGAAAACTATTTTTTTCTTAAACTGAAAATACTATTTCATTTTTTACTGAAAAATTCGACTTTTTTTAGAAGTACATGTACATTGAGTTTCTCAATTTAAAACTTAATTATTCAAGTTTTGGTTGACAATTTATCTTTCTTTTTTTTGCAAAAATTATTTGTTGCTGTTAAAAGTTCAACTATTAAAATGACGCAGTTTTTTTCAAAACTTTTCCACTTGTCCGATTTTCAATTAGACGGAAGTGATAGTTCATCAATGTTAGCAGGAGTGATTGTTTAAACAAGTTATTATTATTGTTTATAATATTCTTTAAAAAAAATGCTAAAGATTGCAGTTTAATAAAAACGCACTTTTAGTCAAATTTTCAGTTAAGATAAGTTAAGTAATTAATTACAGTCAAGAAAATTTATTACTCAAACAATTTATTATTATCATTAATAATGTTATATTTGAATAATGCTAGAAAGATGCCGTTTTTTCTGAAATGTCTGGCTTTTTTCCAATTTTAAATAGAACTGAAGTAATAACGAATAGAAGTTAACAAAAATAATTGTTTAAACAATTTATTATCATTGTTAATAATATTATCTTTGTTTATGACTATCTTCATATATATCAATGCCTGATAATGCGGTTTTTCGGCAATTTTTACCGTTCTGTCCTTTTTACACTTAGTGAGGTAATAATTAATGAAAGTTAAAAAAAAGTTGTTTAAACAGTTTAATATTGTTTTTGACTATCTTTTCTTAGATAAGTGCTAGAAACTGGTGGTTTTTCCTAAAATCTTTAACCTTCCATTGACTTTTTATTTATGAAGAAATAATAAGTCAAACACAACAAAAATGATTTTTCAAATAGTATTGTTGTGTTCAACATGATCGGCGGAGAAAATTTGGAGCCTATTTTAAATATCTGTTTTATTTCAGAAAAATATATTCACAAAAAAGAAAGAGATTATTTAAAATGTAGTTTCCTCTATTATTTATTTAATAATTGTTAACAACTATGCAGGCGAAGCAAAGTTAAAGATTTTATAAGAAAAGCCACAACTTTCTAGCACTTATATAGTAAAAGATAGTTATAAACAATATTAAATTGTTTAGAAAAGTTTTTTGTTAATTTATATTAATTATTATGTCACTAAGTGAAAAAGGACAGAAAGGTAAAAGTTGCCGAAAAAACCATAACTATCAGACATTTAAATAGATGAAGATAGTCATAAACAATAATAATTAGTTTAAACAATTATTTTATTTTTGTTTTTTATTTTTTCAATGAACACGCATATTTCTTGGTAGAAACCTAATTTTCTTGGTTTGAAATTTTCTCTCTTTTAGTAAGGGAATGTGACACACTCAGATCTCTATATTAACGACCTCACTTTTTCAGTTCACTGAATTTTTTTGGACCTGAAAAACATATTTGTAAATAAAATATCGACCATAAAGTACGCTTATGTACTTTATTTGAGTAGGAATTTCGATAAAAAATATTTCCAAAGAAATTAACTAAAACCATTTTTTGACATAATTTCGAAATTTTTTTAACCTAAGAACTTTCCTTATGTTTAAAATATCTGCGAGATTTAAAAAACATACATAAACATAATTTACTGTCGGCTCTTGCATTTATCGAAGTTTGAAGCTGATATTTTAGACATAAAAAAAGTTGTCAAAAAAAGTCCCTGTTTTAATTTCTTTAAAAATAATTTTTAGCGAAATTTCTACTCAAATGAAGTACACAAACGTAGTTTATGGTCTTCTGATACATTGTCCAAAGTTTTAGTCCAATATTTTAGTAACAAAAAAATTTTCAAGTTCAAAGAAAATTCAGTAAACTGAAAAAGTGAGTGTCGGTAATATAGGTATTTGAGTGTGTTACATATCCTTAAAAATACTACTTCGAGTTGAGGGTTCAACTTTTTTCAACAGAAAATTCGTTGTTTTAATTGAAAGTGTAACAATTTGGAAGAACTTTTATATTCTTTTTACTGAAAAATGTTTATTCGTTGATAAATAATTTGGTTATATATATAGTTTGTTCCCCACCTCCTCCAGCTCCAAAAACCGGCGTTAATTCCGAGTTTCTTTGTATTTGTTTAAAAAATGCGTCTTTTTTGTCAGAAAAATATTCTTTTTGGTTTAAAATTCGTCTTTTTTGTTGTAAAATTAATATTTTTTGTGAAAATTGAATTTTGTTTAGTAAAAATATGAATTATTACTTTTGTGTTGACAATTTATCTTTTTAGGTTGAAAATTCAATTATTTGATTAAAAATTCAACTAATTGGTGATAAATATTATTATTTTATAGAAAATTAGCTTCTTTTGGTTAAAATAGCATCTATTACCTTTTTTAATTTACAATTTATCTTTTTGTTGAAAATTCAAATTTCTTCCACAAAACTCATCTTTTTAATTTCAAAATTTAACTATTTGGTGGAGAATGTAACTGTTTTTTGTTACAAACTCAACTATTTCGTTAACAACCCTAATTGTTTGATTGGAATTTCAAGTATTATGCTACAAAAAGTCATATTTTTTTGTCGAAAATTTGTTTTTTTTTTTATTAAAAATTGATCTTTTATGGTAAAAAAGCCGTCTTCCTTGATTAAAGTAAATCAATAAATTTGAAGTTTAAAAGTTGTAATCTGAAATTTTATCGTATTATTCCTTTTATAAAATATTATGTGTACAAAATGTTACAAGATTAAAATATGGCCCTTTGAATGTTAATAGTCAGGGCAAATGAAAAATAGGTCTGTGAAAAATCAGGCAAAAGTCTGAGAATTTTTGAAAATTAAATTTTTCGGACAATCTGAACTTAAACTGCAAATTCTTGGATTTGAATGGTTTCCAACGTTGAAAAAATCCTAACTAATAGCTGTTAAGTAACAATAATTTAATTATAGGAGGGTTAAGGTGTTTATAATAATTATAAATTGAGCATTCACATCGCATACTTTGACCAATTTATTTTCAAACGATTTCAGATAAAAAAGGATAAGTTCGATTCAGAAGCTACATGATCGGTTCAACATCTCAAATCAGGAAGTGCAGATTTTTTGGTACGTAAAGCCAAGGTATTTTAGGAAATAAGTTTCTGTAGTGTCTAGTTCCTAAAAAAAAAATATTGTGGCCGGCAACCAAAAATATAATTTTGAGTTTTGGTTGCAATTATTTATGCTTATGAGTGTGTGTTGTGTCTTCTTACTAGTTTCATTGCTTGCTGTTGCAATTTTCATTTCTCTCTGTCGATTTTTTCCCCGGCTTTTTGCACGTTAGATTATCACCTTCCTTGCTCACTTAGCAGGTGACTAACTATTTTCGTCCTTGTTCATACTGATCCTTTAGAGTTCAGAATTAAAAATACACTTCTGACTCGACTTTTGATGTCATAGCCTTCGGAAATGACTTTTACTTATCGATTAAATATTGAACTATCTCAGGGCTTGGACTCATAACACTATTAAAATTATTTGACACTTTTTTGAGTGATGTCACAATTTCCGAGATTTGGACGATTTCGAAATATGTCAAGGGTTTTAAAAATTTCAAAAAATTTTATGGGATTTCAAAAATTCTGAAGAGATTAAAAAGTCTTCAACCGCTTATAAAGGGCTTTCAAATATTTGATAGAGTTTCAAAGATTTTAGAGCATTTTAAATGATGCCCAGGAATTTAAGGGAATTTCACATTATTTTAAGGGATTTGTAAAGATTTTATCGGACATGCGCGGCTTTAAAGGATCTCCAAGGACTATAAAGATTTGAAAAATTGCAATGAATTTCAAAGGATTTCAAAGATTTAAAAAATTTCAAGGGATTTTAAAGGGTTATTATCAATGATTTAATTGGATTTTATGAGGTCTCAAAGGAGTTCAAAGATTTAAAACAGGTTAAACGGAATTTTAAGTGTCTTTAAATATTCCAAAAGGATTTTTAAGAATATAGTGTATTTAAATTTTTTCAAACCGGGAAAACCGGGAATTTTACAAATTTTTAGAAGAAAAATCTGCCCAAGTTCGATTTCAACAGCTTAAAAAATAATTAGTTGAATTTTTATCTTGTTCAATTATGCTATTATTCAGTTTACAATGCTTAATTCATAAATCTTTTACTTGAAAAACTTTCCATTAAAGATTTTTGTTTTTCAGCTTACAGTTTTAATTTAAAGAATTTTTTAAATGCTGTCTTGAAGACGAGAACAATTAAAAATTAAAATCGTTTAAAATAGAAATTTGTTGATAAAAACATTTTTATTTAATAATTTAACAATAGAAATAAATAATTTTTTTTTGGATCTGCACTTTAAAGATTAAAAAGTTAAGAATAATTATTTATTTGACAATGAAACGTCTGATTGAAACTTTATAAACTATTTTTTACGTAAAAATAACATTATAAAAATATATTCGTAATTAAAGGCCTTTATTAAATTAAAAATAATGTTTCTGTCTAAAATATTCCATTCAATTAAAAATTTTTGAATGACGAAAAATAATAATTATTGAGTTTTTTAGCAATATTTGACTGTTCATTTAAGACGAGTAAATTGAAACCAAATATTTAAAAGTAAACAATTTGAAACTGAATTGTTTGACTTTTTTTAAACATTTAAACTTTGAACGTTACAATTTTAATTGTTGTATTTGAAAAATGTTTAATTTGTAAATGAAATTGTTGAATTTTGATGTATAAATAACAATTGAACAAATATTATTTGTAAACCAAATTTAAGTAATTTTAAGGGATTTTTAAAACATTCAAAATTATCATGCAAATTAAAAAAATGTTCCTTAAAATATTCCAGATTATTTTTTGCAATTTTGTAAACCTTTTTGAAGATTCTTTTAATATTTAATATTAATTAATAATATTA
>NC_046665.1:96000305-96023768 GCF_010883055.1 Belonocnema kinseyi | reverse complement strand
AATATTCTTTTAATATTCCTAGGAATTTTCAGAAAATGTTTTTATTCTTTTAAAGCCTTTCACAATTCTTGAAAATTTTTAAAATTTTCTTTTGAAATCTGCACAAATCTACATCTTGTTTTAAATTAGGCTATGATTTCAAGTTTTAAATTAATTTTGATTTTTTTAACTTCTAAATATCTCATAAAATTACTCAAATTTCTTCACAAATAAGAAATGATAAATTTTTATCTAATACATTAACATTTTACGAAAAGTTTTTCAAATTTTCAGGATTTCCTAAAAATTTTAGGAACAATTCAATTCATTTTAAAAGATATTTAGAAGTTCTGAAAATTTTTTAAAATAATTTCAAATGTGAACAAATTAAAAACTACTTCTAGATTTCTCAAGATTTTCAAGCTTTTCAATGATTTAAGGATGTTTAAACTATTTAAAATGAAAATAATTGAACTTCTAATTTAAGAAGTGTTCTATTAAAAAAGTTTCAATTTTTAATGTTTCTTACTTAAAATTCCTTAAAATAATATAATTTTGACAATTTTTAAGTTCATTGATTCATTTTTTTATTTAGAGCATTTAAAATGATAACGTGGATTTATATCTTTTGAACTGATTCTGAATCTTTGAACTCTATAATTTATAAAAGTTAATAATTCTAAATTTGGCAGCTTATCTGCATTTCATTTATACTTGTTTAATACGGAAGTGTTACTAATTTCCATTTTATACGTTTAACTTATTGAACATTTCAATACGAATTTTTCGAAAAAAAAACTTCTGAACTTCAATTTTAAAAGTTTAAAATTCACCAGTTCTACTTTGAGGGCTTCTATTTGCAGACAAATTTTTATTACTAACATGGAATTTTTTTTATCTTTAGTGTTCGATTTTTTGATTTCATTGACGGTGAAAAATGTTTCCGAACCGGGAAAAAAGCGGGAAATTACTGGGAATTTTTTTCCTTGTTTAAAACGGCCACCCTGAATGTTATATTCGCGAAATTCAAAACATGCAAGAAAAATTGACCGCACTTAAAGTATTAAATTTTTTCATTTGAAAACCGAATGGCTAACAATTTAACTTTGTTTTCCGAATTAAGTATACATTTTAATTAATAATTTGTATAAAAAAAGCTATTTTTTATATGTTAAATTTGAATTTTCGGTAAACTCCCTCATTAAAAATGTTAAGGTTCTATTTTAAAAGTTAAAACTTTAAAAGAAAACAAATCTTCAGTTATAAGAGTTAGAATTTTGAAATTCCAATGTCTGAGTCTGAGTGTGATAATTTCTTTTCTTATAGTGATAAGCCTCCCACCCATTCCAGACTATGATAAAATCCACATCTGAAAGTGTTGCTTAGTCTATCTTTCTTTCAGCGATAATTAAGAAATGGACGTTCCGGCTGAATATCTAGGTCCTGGAGAACATCTTGCACAACGTCAGACGAGTGAGATTGTAAATAATTCTCTCACTAGAGAAGTCGAAGTCATCAGTGTCGTCGATCCTCTATTGTTCTTCGTGAAATTACGAGAAGAGATGGACAGTTACTACACTTTAAAACAATCCTTGGCAATTTTTTATGGACCTGGAGGTCAAGGATCTTGTCATCAAGTTCCACCTTACATGCTGCGTCCATATTCCTACAATGTGGTCAATTATAATGGACTCTGGATTCGCTTCCTCGTTTTCAGTGTAACTTTTTCAACCAAAACTGTCCTGGGCATGTCTGTGGATTTTGGAAAAGTTCTCACCTTGGACATGACTGAGCAATCTTTTTATCCCTTGCATCGACTTTTTGCTTCTTTACCGCCACAAGCGATACACTGTAGACTTTTTAATGTTAAGCCAGTCAAGAGGAAAGGGTGTGAGATGAAAGGAGTAGAAATTTTGAATAGTATGACAGGTATTGATAGGAAATTAGGAGCTATTTTTGTTCAATTAGATCGGGAAATTATTGATACTTATGAAGTTGTTCTTGTGGATATTACTAATGAAGAACAACCTGTTTTTATTGTTGAAGAAATGATAGCTGCCGGGTGCGTCAAAATGAATCAACGCAAAACTATTTCGTGAAAGCTTAAATGACAATTTTTCATGAAATCAGATCAGTATTCAGTGAGGCACTCTAATTTTATTTTGTAAGGAAGACTCTTAATTGAAGGCTTGGAAAGCAGAACTGAACGAGCGCTCGAGTAGTAGGTAGTAGTGGGGATGACGCACAGAAAACGCGAAGACCGTTCCCTCTTTCGCCGCGTTTTCTGCGCGCCATCCCCACTACTACCTACTGCTCGAGCGCTCGTTCGGTTCTGCTTTCAGAGCCTTGTTAATTTTATTTTCATTTCTAATTTTTTGAAATGAAAGATCATTACCTGAGTATTACTTTGCCAAATCAGTAATGTGCGCTTTTTCGATTTTTTCGAGAAAATTGAGTTTGAAATATTCGTCGCCGTTCGATTCTCGCTGCCTGCATTTCTTAATCATCAGAATGTTTATAAACATAATTTCCTTTAAGTAATATTCAAAAATTATGCAAATAATAATTTTTTAATACCTTTTTTGACAGAAAAACTGAATTTTAAATTTATTTATTCACAAAATTGAAGTTCGTAATTGGCAGTCTTTCCTTGTGGATAATCATCTACCAGAAACAAGTATTTACATGTTGTATTGTTATTTTAAAATATTTATTTAATTTCATGAAAAAATGTAGGCTGAAAATTATTTTCTGTTCACAGCGATGTGAATATTTTTTCAATTTTTATCATTTTTCCTAAGGTACTGAAAGCAAGGCTTTGTTGACAAATAATTATTATCGCTCTTTAGCGATTCGTTAAAAACTTGAGATCTGATTTTTAAATTATGGATACATATTATGCTTTCATGAATATTCAATATGCATGTTTGCTCTATCAGAAAAGTATTTTATTTTTTAGAAGATTTATGACTGACAAATTAAAAGTTGAATTCTTTGAAATGATAATTCATAGCAGGATTAACAAAGAGTATGAGTAGGTAGGTAGATTATTTTATAATTAAACCGCAGTATTTAACTTGCCAGATTTACTTAAAATATTTATTTGAAGCAGTTATTAAGAAGTTAGATATATATTATTTATTGTTTAAAATTAATCGCAGATAAGTCAATTGCTAGACTTAAAAAAAAAACATTAGTATTAAGTTATTTATGTTCCAGTGGCGAGACTAATTTTCCATATATGCTGAGTTTCATATTGAAAGCTTAGTTTAGTATTTATAATGCCAGTATTTAGTTCTAAACTTTTGTTATCATTTTATTTTTATTTATTTTTTTTTTAAGTTTAAGTGAAATATAATAAATTCGTTTTGAAACGAATACAAAATATCGTATATTACGTAAGCCATTCTACAAGACTGTAAATATTTTATAAGAAAATACACGAAATTCGAAATAAATATTCAATCTATAAAAAATAAAATATTCCCTTTCTCGTTTATCAAAAATTCCTATACACTGAAAAAAAACATCTTGAATCAAGTAAATGTTTCTTGATTCAAGTCAATCGCATTTTATTATTCTCAAACTTTATTGTGTAACTTCATATAGAGATGTATTCAAATGTAGAACATTGTTCACTTCCAAGAAATCATTTCTGATCCACTTCAAGAATATATTTTCTTAATATAAGAATATGAAGGATCGGATCAATTATTGTTATATAATCTTCATTTTTTAAATCATTAAAACACGTAATTCTCGCACACTGTTACTTACAAATATAATCGCACGCTTAATCTCTTTGAAAAATCGCACTCCACGAGGATTCGAACCCTACCTAAACTACCTGAAGAACTAGTGCTCTAAGCGCGCGCTCTACCGACTTCGCTGTCGAAGCACTTAGATCTCTGTGACAAAATTTCGAGTAAGAATTTCAAGGCAGTGTCGTACGAAGTCGTATGGTGAACTCAACCATCTTCAAACTAAACGTTGTGGAACGTGATGATACTTGAAAATTTTCGAGAGACTTTAATATACCATTTTTTATTTATAAAAATTTCAGAATTGAATTTTACTTATTTTAAAAAAGGCTCTATACTTTTGTTTTCTTAATATATTTAAAAATATTATAAAATATCTAAAAGTAATAAACAATAAACAAAAATTCTCCATAAAATGCGCAGCTTTCAATTTATCCAACTCTTTTATTGTATATAATACTCTCTTACTCAATTTCTAATGAAAAATAAAATTTTCTAAACAATAATATAAAATATGTGAAAAGGCGAAGTAAGTTTCACTTATTTAACAAGGGACTTAACACTTGTTGTTTCTAAATATTTAAAACGCTTAAAAATGACCCAATGGTAATGAATAATAACGAAAAGTTGCATGTACAAAAATTCTTTAATAACAACAATGACAAAAAATAATGTTCTGCTATACGAAAATTTACACAAACTACAAAGTTTTTAATTTATCGAATGCTTTGAGTATACATTGTTTACTAAGATTTGAATATGGAATTGCTTTCCTAAAACAACAATTTAAAATATGCAAAAAATAATTGAACTTCACTTATTTTACAAAGGGCTCAATACTTTTTTCTTTAAAAAATGTAATCCGCTAAAAACGATCTAAAGCTTATAAAAAATTAATAACTTTCGAGTTGAAAAACGCTTTAATAACCTCAGTGACAAATAAATATTTTCTGATTTTTGAAAACCTCTGTAAAACGTACAGTTTCAGATTTATTTAATTCTTTTATGGTACTTTTTAATTCTGTTTTTAATTTAAAATAACAATTCCAAACAAAAATAATTTAAAATATGTAAAAAAGAATTGATCGCTAGTTTAAATATTATCCATTTAAAAAAGTGCTCGATATTTTATTTTTATTTCAAGTATAAAATACTTCGAAATCAGAAGAAAAAAGAATTCTGTAAAGAAACGTTTGGTGCAAGAACTTGCAGGTTTGTTTGTTTCCTCCTTGCATTCTCAATTCTTTTATTTGAAAAAATTCTAATTGTCAATTTCTTAATTATTCGTTCATAAAATAAAATGCATTCTTAATAAACTTTTTAAAAATGTTATTGAATTCTTTTTCCTTCATTATTTTGCTTTATAAATGCATAATATTTTTTTAAATTATGAAGAAAACGTAATAATTGTATTTTTAAGCATTTTTTAAAGCTTATAACTTTGTTTGATGCTGTCACATATTTATTTTTTATTATTTACAAAAATGTTTTGGGGGTTAAAAAAATTCGAAATGATTTAATTTTAAGTAGATTAATACATACAGATAATCAGCGAAAAAAATTATAGACGCAGTATATTTATAACATTTTAATAATTTTAGGAATGAAATTACTTTTGAGTCTTGCATAATTATTTCAAAATTAATAACACTTTTTTAAAATCTATTTTTATAAAATAGTTAAAATTATTTGCTTCGAGTAAGTATATTCTTGATTCAAATAGTTGTCCTGATTCTATTATTTTCTTGATTCAAGAAAATCGGTCCCTTGTAAAAAGAAAATACTTGCTTCTTTCAAGTAAAATCAGCCAAGTAAATTAGCCTACTTGATTCAATGCAAATTTTTTTTCAGTGTAGATAAATTTCAGAACATCACTCAGGGCAATGCCGCCGAAGATTCTGCCAAGATTTCCTGGCAGACTGAATTTTTTCCAGCTCTGGTGTCGATAGAAATTAGTTTCCCTTTGAAAGGGAATCGAAAGGCTGCAATCCGAGACTTCTTCTCCGTCCACGACAGTGATGCATCATTCGAATAAAGTTTATTAGGAGACAGAATTTGCACAGATAGCGGGATAAGAATTCCTTGCTTCTTTGGCAAAAAATACTCGCTCCCGCACTATTACGAGCAATCCAATTTACTCAGGCAAAGCTAACTCTTGGCTTCCTTATAATATATTCATCTATACGAATTCGAGAAGCTCTTAATCATAATCCATGCAGTTATTTAAAATTCGATTTTTGATTTATTGATATGAAAGGGGCTAAAATGTGGAGAAATAAGTTTCGCATAGAATTCTGGGATAATGAAGCTCTTCACCTTGGGTGATTGCTGGAGAGAGTGATCAGCGACCTGCCACAGAGCATGCAGTGGAACGAACGTTATAAAGACCTGGCAATATGATAAACCGTGAAATGAGAGTTAATTTATTTTTTTACCGTGAATTTCACAAAAATTTTTAGAATAAAAAATCTGTTCAACTTTGATTTTAACCACTTTTTAAATAATTAGTTAACCCTTTGCGGGATGGTGAGAATACCGTATTCCCACCTTTTTTCATATCATTTTTTGCGATTTCAGAGTAGTTTTTATTGGATTTTACACAGATTTTTTTTAATTTCATGCTCGCAGGATGTTAGAAAATTGAAATTTTTCTGCGAAGGGTCTAAATTTTTAAAATAATTTGTTAATACTTATAAACAAAGATGAAAAAAGCCTTTTTTGTTGAAAAAATTCATTATTGAAAAAACTGTCCATTATATTCTTATGAAAATGGGTACTTAGGGTTTTTGGGGTCGCTGAATATGAATCTGGAATCAGATTTTGAAAATTCAAAATGGCGGATCCAATATGGCTGCCGAAATTGGGAATATTTTTGGATTTTATATGAAAATTGGTGTACAGGGGTTTTTAGGGTCAGTGATCACGAATATGAACTCAGATGTTGGAAATTTAAAATGGTGGATCCAAGATGGCGCCCGAAAATTGGAGTATTTTTGAATTTTTTTCTGAAAATTGGTATACAGAGGATTTCGGGGTCGCTGATTACGAATCTGAAATCAGACCCTGAAAATCTAAAATGACGGATCCAAAATGGTGGTCAAAATAATAAGGTTTTCTGGATTTTGTTTTTTTAAATTAGTGTACAAGGATTTCTGGAATCATTGAACACGAATCTGAATTTAGATTTTGAAAATTCAGAAAATTAGTACTTATCAATGTTTTAGGTGAGTAGGTGTATATGTTTTCAAACCTTAATATTCTGAATATTTGTCATTTTGAATACAAATTCAAGATCAGCGACCCCTGCCTGTGCCAACTTTCAAAAAACAATTTAGAAATATATTGAATTTTGGCTCGCCATTTTGAATGTCCAAAATCTAAGTTCAGATTCGTGATCAGAGATATCAAAAACCCCTGTACACCAATTTTCAAAAAAAAAAATCCAAATTTTAGCAGCTATATTGGACCCGCCATTTTGAATTTTTTAAATCTGAGTTCGGATTCGTGATTAGCGACTCCAAAAAACCCCTATATACCAATTCTAAAAAAATCCAAAAATATTCCAAATTTAAGTCGCCATATTGGATCCACCATTTTGAATTTTCTAAATCTGAGTTCAAATTCGTGATCAGTGATCCCAAAAACCCCCGTATACCAATTTTTAGAAAAAAAAAAAAATATGCCAAACTTTAGCCGCCATATTGGACCCGCCATTTTGAATTTTCAAATCTGAGTTCAAATTCGTAATCAGCGACCACAGAAACCCCTATATACTAATTTTCATGAAAACTCGTTTCCCTGAAAAATGTATGTCGGAAAGGGTTAAATTGTGATCTTTTTTAATTTCGGATGAAAAACATTTTTAGTTGATCAACTGTGAATATAAATTAATTCATGATTTAAAAAATTAAATGGTACTCTAAGAATGAAAATGTTATTTATTTTTCAAAAATTATTTCAGTCCAAAATATTCCATCTTAAACCATTCAATTTGGAATTTTTCAATTAAGAATCAGAACAATTACTTAATATTTAGAAATATTTGTTTGTTCATTTAAAATCAGTAATTATAAATTAAATTTGAAAACTAAACAAAAAATCTAAGCAAAAAATCTAAACTTTGAACTTTACAATTTTAATTGTTTTATTTTAAAAAATTTAAATTGTAAGTCAAACAGTTGAATTTCGATATATAAATAAAAACTAAAAATCTGTTATTCTTAGAAAAAATCCTAGTAAGTAAAAGAATTTTTTAGAAGCTTTGAACAAGTTCAAAATTAATTTAAAATTTAAAATTATTTCAAATAATTTAAACGAAGTGTCTACGTGTACCGACAAAATACGGTTATTTGTACCAAAATTTCGATGCAACTAGTGCGCGGCCTAATTTGAAATCAAATATAGATTTTGAAAGATTTCGAACAACAAATTTCAAAGCTTTTAAAGAATTTTGAAAGGATTTTAAGGGAATTTTTTCAATTTTGCAGAACTAAAAAAAAAAATTACGGAAAAACTCGAATAATTTTAAAAGATGTTAAGCAGTTCTGAAAAAATATAAAAAATAATTTTAAATTTTTGAAAAGTTCAAACAGCATGTAAATGTTCCAAGATTTGGAAATAAAATTTTAAATCATTTTAAGGTTTTTTAAACTGTTAAAAATAAAAATAACTTTTAGTTGAAGTTATGTTCAGTTTATAAAAAAATTTAATCGTTCAATTTTTAATTTTTCTACCTTAAAACTGCTTCAAATTACATAATTTTGAAACATTTCAAATGCGTTGATTGACTCTTCAATTTAGGGTATTAAAAATGATAACTTGGATTTATATTTTTCGAACCGAATGCATTTAATTTTTAATGTTTTAATTGAAAAGTGTTAAAAAACTTCCAATTTACACGTGCAAATTATTGAGCATTCGAACACAGAATTTTTCAGTGAAAAAACTGTTCAACTTTTGAAATTTTAAGTAATAAAAAGATTTGTATTCAATATAAAAAAGAAGCTTTTTTCGGTGAATTCAACAGTTTTTTAGTAAAAAAAGAATCTTTATTGGTTAAAATATATAATACTATATATTTTGCTCATGATTAATCTTTTCGTAAAAATATTATATACTTGGTTGAAAGTTAAACTCTTGTTAAAAATCAACTTTTTTGTTTGAAAACTTACCATTTTGATTGAAGATTCATCTCTATTTAAAATATGAGCTATTTTGTTGGAAATTTGTTGTTTTTTTGACAATTTTTTTTAAGCTGATAATTTAACTATTCAATTTTTGTTTCACAATTTAAGTTTCTTAGTTAAAAATTCATCTTTTGTTAAAAATAATAATTTTTTTAAGCTTAAACTGTAATTATTGCAATGGAATATTCTATTAATTATTCTAAATGATAATTTAACTGTTCAATTTTTCGTTGACAATTTATCTTTCTCTGTTAAAAATTCATGTATTTTGTTAACAATTCGTCGTTTTTTGTAGAAATTAATCTTCTTCGTTTCAAATTAATGTATTTTGGTTGAAAACATAACTATTCCGGTTGAAGATGAATAATTTTAGTTTAAAAATCATAAGTTTGGTTGAAAATTAATTTTCTTAATTTTTAAATATTACCTTTTGTGTTTAAAATTCAAGTATTCCAGTTGAAAATTCATCACTTTGTTTCAAATTTATCACTTTGGTTAAAATTTTGTTTTCTTTTTTTCTTGGTATTTCTTGTGGAGAATAATTTTTTTAGTACGAAATTAAACTATTTGATTTGGTTTGAAAATTGATTTTTTTGTTGTTGAAAATTCAACTATTTTAGCTGAAGATTTATCATTTCGAAAATAAATCATCAGATGGTCGAAAATGTTACTATATTTTTTAAATGAATTTTGTTTTAAATATTTTTTTACTGAAAATTTAACTAGTCCAATGGAATATTCTATCATTTTAGTTGAAGATACATTATCTAAGTTCAAAATTCATTAGTTTGGTTGAAAGTTAATCTTTTTGTCTAAAATTTGAACTATTACATTTCTGTTTGATAATTGAAAAATCGTAATTGGTAGAAATTGAGATTTTCGTTCGAAAATTAATTTTGTTATTTGAAAAATCATCTTTCTATTTTTTATATCTTTTATATTCTTCATTTTAGTTACAAATTCGATTTTTTGGTTGAATATAAAACAACTTTGATGCAGGTTAAATGCTTTAGTTAAAAATACATCATTTTAGTTTAAAATTTATCTATTCCAGTTAAAGATTCATTCATTTTGCTCAAAATGCAATATATTTGCTTGGAAAGTTAGGATAGTGAAGCGGTTTAAATTGAATTTAATATAGTACCCACATTAATTTTACCTACATCTGCACTGAATTTCAAGTATAAGAAGATAAAATAGAAATTTAATTTATAATTCAAATTCATGGACTCTAAAGCAAAATTCAAGAAATGATTATGTTTCTGGTATTATTTAATTAATCAGTACTTACATAAAATCTTCTGTCTAGATCCTTATTTCTATTCTTTACGTTAGAATAATTAGGGACGTGTTAGCGAACGGTCGATCCAAAGCGAGAGTGCAAGCAACAGAGAGAGGGGGGGGGGAGAGGAGAGAGATAGAGAGAAGAGAGAGAGAGAGCGAGAGCGCAAGTGAAGCTTAATTTACTGTTCCTATAACATAACCATTTCTTAGAAATCTTTACGCATCTAACCTGAGAAACCTCCGTTTCCTTTTTCTTTAACTTCTCTGTACCTCCATTTTGCAACTTTTTTTCACATTCATTCTTTTTCATTCGCTCCTTTAGTCCTCAACAAATCCTTCATCCACTATTTCCCAATCCATCCTCCCCCAGAATCTATAGCACATTCGCTTGCCAGCTTCCTTTATCTTCCATTCTTCCCCTACAATCTTCTCATACACGATCCCATGTTTCGTCTTCCCATTCACAGATTCAGCACTTTTTGTTTTCTTTCTTTTCCAATACTTCCTTTCCCTTACCTCGTTTCCCAATCAAAATCTTCCTATTCTGGCCCATCTTCTCTCTCTATCCCTTTTCTAAATCCTTTCATACTCCTTCCTTTGTTCGTCATCTTGTACCATTTATTATATTTTGATTCTTTAATCATCCCTCATCTATCTATTAATTTTCATTCCGGCTCCCTTTTTTCAATTTTTTATAGTTTACTCCAGTTCCTCCTTCAATATCTCTAGCATTAAAGAACTCGCTCCTTTCTTCTCAACTCATTAATTCTATCGCCCACCTCCTCCTTTCTTCTACCTCCATCAAACACTTTCTCGCTAACTCCTCTCCCTTTCCCTCTCTGGGTTTAGTCTCAAATTTAAATGCCCTCTTTCTCCCTCTAGTAGTTCATTTTACCCCTTCCGCTTCTTCTTTCACAATTTATCCCGGCGTCGCAGTCTACTCCTACTGTCCACCTTATATAACTTTCTTGTAAACTCTCAATCTCTTTCCCTTCTTTTCATCCCCATATCTCCGCTCGATAACCGAATATCGACCATACCAGTGTATCAAATAACCACATTTTCCTTCTCTAATTTTTATTTACCTTTTTTTCCTATTCCCCATATCTGTTTTATCACCCCTGCTTCTTGTTTACCATTTATCTTATATGAGCTCTATGATCTCCATTTCTTTACAAGGTATATCCCAAATGTTCAAACTTTTTTTACTTCTTCTAACTTTATTGCTTTCCATCTCACCGTCCATTATCCTCTACTTGTTCTCCTACTTTTATGCTGCATTTGTTTCTCTAAATACTTCCGATGCTCTCTTTATTCATCCGCCTTGTATCCCCTTTCTCACTATAACTTATTCTGTGTCGCCTCGGTCTAATGAGTCAAACACTGCCTTTGATTCAACAAACATTGCTATCATTACCACATTCTACCCTTTAATCAGCTTATTTACTGGATAGTTGGATAGCCTTTCTTCACTATGGGTACCAATACTTCTTCCTTCCATAACTCAAGCGACCCCTCTCCTCACCATACTCTATTGCACATTATCTCATCAACTTTAATTTCTCCTACGCATCCTAACTCCTACCCAACCTTTTCTCTTTAATTAATTTATTAAATTTTTTATTTATATTTTATTATTAATATATTAAATAAAAGTAAGGTCAGAGGACATATTTTTCTTACTCCTCTCACCAACCAGGAACTACCTCTTGCTCTGTTATACCTTTACCCTGCTTTTTGTCTCTCTAAAAATTTCCGATACTCTCTTTAATAATCCGTCTCGTATCTCCTTTTTTACAATAACTTTTTCTTTATCTCCACGGTCGCTTGCTTTTTAAAATTTAGAACACGTGTGATGCTTTAATTAAATTCAAGAATAATGCCACTATTCTCGTGTTAGGTTTAGTATAATTTTCGGATCTGCGAGGCGGTAGATAAGAGATATCAAATAGGTTTTGCTGCATCTGTGAATTCAGTAAAGACTACATACCCAATCGATCCAGCGAAGGATTATGTTTACCATACTAGTTATTATTCTTAATGTACATAACTTCGTTGAATTTTGCTTAGGGAGGCAAATAGGTTTTTAGGTCTGTCGTCTATGTTCGGACAAGGGTCACATTAATAATTTTTTACAATAATAGGCTGAGTGGTACATATTTTTTATGTCGTGGGGTTGCAACCCTTATTTTTTACAGGGGTGAATATAATTTTTTTATAGAGAAATTTTCAAATCAGCTGAACTTCAATGTATATTTTGCAGTTATTAAGAAAATTAAAAATAAAATTGCACATGTTTAAGTGTTTTTGAAGAAAATTCATTGCAAGGGGTGAGTTACCCCTACAGTTAATTTATTGTTTCCTCAGGAGTACCTCACCGATTTTCTTCATTTTGAATTATGTTTTAGTACATACAAAGATAGCAGACATGTATTTTTTTACGTGCTAATTCGCTAAATTATGGGATGAATTTTGTTGGAGGATTCAACTATTTATTTGAAAATTCGTCTTTTTTGGTTATAATATCTAGTATTACATTATTCGCTGAAAATAAACCTTTTTTTCGTGAAAAGTTGAATATTCATTTCTTTTGTTGAAAACTTGTTTTTATTTTTTTAAATTAAACATTAATTTTTTTAACTGACTTTTTAAAGCCATATCAGTTTAATATTTATAATTTAAGTTGAAAATTCCGAGGAAAATTCATCCCTTAAGTTAAAAGTTATCTGTTTTGGTAACAATTATTTAATTACTTTGGTTGAAAATTAAACTATTTTATTAAAAATTAGTTTGTTTTGCTTTTTTAAAATTAATTTTTCAACTAAAAATGTAACTTTCGTTTTTGATTGAGAATTGGCCTTTTTTAGTTGAAAATTCGTATTTTCCGGTACAAAACTAATCTTTTTCGTTTAAAATTGTCTTTTTTTAAATGAAAAATTCGACTTTTTGGTTAATAATTAACTTTTATTTAAACATATTTTTTTATTGAACATTCAGCGATTTCTTTACAGAAAATTCGTTCTTTGGCTAGTAATTGTACCAAAAATTAAATTTTTCCATTTTTGGTTGAAAATTGATGTATGGTTAATTGAAAGTTCGACTATTTTCATTTTAATTAAAATTCACTTTAAACATACATTTTTTAAAAAGAAAACAGCTCTCAATATGTAATAATATTGAAATTGAAATGCATATCTTAAAAATAGAAAGTGCCTTAGAGAAAGTAAGAATATGTAAAGTTTGTATTTTTTATCTACAAAACCCGAATTTATTGAGAACTAGTTTTGAATTATGAAAACACTAAGTTATAGAAAACATTTCAGGAAACTAGTTTTTATTATTCGAATATTATTTTTATCGTGCACTTTTGGGAAAACCCGAAGACTTTGCATAGATATATTTCAAAAGACCATTTTAAAGCTCATCTTCGGATATTTTCAATATGTATAGCTTCATTTTCAAACATAAATGGGAACATATAATTTAAAAATGAAATTTTTTTCAAATTTTTAAATAATTTTAATATAATCAGATCGTTTATAGCAAGTTTTTAAAAAATTCAAAGTAGTAGAAATCTTACTAATGCAATTAGTAGTATTGTGTTTGACTGTTAAATTAGTAATTTTATCATTTACTAATAAATGAAATTGTAAGATTTATGTTAATAAATGAATTACTAAGGGTATTTCACTATAATCTGCGTAGCTGTAAGGAAATTAATTTTTTTAAATACTCTCTGCAGCTTGTGAGTTTTAATGAAGAAAGTTTAATGTTTTCTCCATTTGTATTCTAATTTTATATTGTTTTAATTATAATGATTCTGTATGAAAACACATAAGTGAGGACTCAACTATTTTGTTAAAAAGATATATTCTTATGGTCGAAAATGTAACTTTTCTTGATTGAAGTTTAATATATTAAAAAAAAAAAAACGACTATTTTGTAGAAAATTCATCTTTATAGATTATAAATTCAACTATTTGCATAAAAATTTAATTATTTTCTTGAAAATTTAACTATTTCGTTAAAAATGCATTCTTTTGGTCAAAAATTCAACTTTTTGTTAAACATTCGTTTTCTTGTATAAAACTTTTTTTTACGATTGAAAATTTATCTTTTTGGTAGGAAAGTTTGAATATTCAACTTTCCGGTGTAAAAATTCAACTGTCTTATTAAAAAATTGCCTTTGTTTTGAAAATTCAACGATTTTTTTGAAAATGCTAATCTTTCGTTGAAAGTCCGTATTTTTTGTCTTATCTGGTAAAAATCTAATCTTTTTTAGTTAAAAATGAAACTGTTTGGTTGAAAATTATTCTGGTTTGGTTAAGAATTTACCTATTATATCAAAATGATGTATTTTTGTTGGTCGAAAAATCAACTGTTGAACTTTTTTTGGTTAAAGAATAAATTTTGTTTGTTTTGAAACTCGACCGTTTGGTTGCAAATTCATCATTTCAAGTTAAAAAATAAACAATTTTGTTAAAAAGTTCTATTTTTGGTAGAAAATTCAAATTCTTTGTTCAAAAATGGCCTTTTTTGATAGAAAATTCGTCTTTTTTGATTGATACTTAATCTTTTTGGTCGAAAATTCATCTTTGGTGGTTAAAAATGAACTTTTTATTGTAAATTCAACTTTAGAGTATGAAAGATTCAACTTTCTTTTTCTTTAATCTTGTGTTTGGCTTGAAAATGAAATTAATTTATTAAAAATTTATATTTTTAATAGAAAATTTAACGTTTTTGTTGAACATTCGTCTTTTTTTATAGAAAATTCGTCCTTTTAGATTGATAATGCATCTTTTTGGAAGAAAACTCATTTTCGTTGGATGAAAATTAGTCTTTGTTGGTTAAAAAAAACTCATTATCAAAAATTAAACATTGAAGGTTACAAAATTCAATTTTTTTCTAACAAAAATCGTCCTTTTGGCATGAAAATTTAACTGCTTAGTTAAAAATTAAAACATTTTTCCTTGAAAATTTAATTGCTTCATTGAAAATTCAACTATTTTTTAAAAAAGTTATCTTTTAGGTATAAAATTCAACTTTTTTTGTTGAATACTTTGTTGACAATTCATCTTTGCTGGTTGAAAATTTCATTGTTTAGTTAAAAATTTAGCTATTTTGTTGAAAATTTAATTATTATATTTAAAATTCAACCATTTTGGAAAAACTCATCTTTTTTAGTCGAAAATTCAAATATTTGCTAAATAATTGTCTTCTTTGCTTGAAAGTTTAGTTACTTGATTAAAAATTAATTTTTCAAGTCAATTCAACTAAATATTAACCAAATAGTTAAAAAATCTACTTTCTTGATCGAAAATTTACTTGTTTGTTATAAGTTTGTTTTTTCAGGTTCAAAAGTAAATTTTCTCCTAAAACATAAATATTTTTAGCTCGAAAACTCAAATCTTCTTGGAAATTCATATTTTTTGGTCTAAAATATTTTTTGATTGAAAATTCAACTTTTTTTATTTAAAAGAATTGACCTTATTTCCATGAAAAATCACTCTATTTTTCTTGTTTTGAGAGCAGTTTGGGCTGTGAAGTCTTTATACATTTTGTTACAAATAAAAGAATTTTCCAGTGCCGTAAAAAAATTAATAAAAATTTTATCCTAAATATAGTTTTTAAATTAAATTTCAAACCCTTCCTAAAATATTATGAAATCCCATTAAAAATGATATTTCTTGAACTACAGAAAGTAAGAAATTTATTATAAGAGAGTTATGGGGAAACTTGATACATTCAGCGAGTAATCTTTAAGTTTGATCTGATATAGCAGATATAAATAAAATTCGGATGAAATTGGCGATTTCCCGTGCTATAGGACATAAATACACACATAGCTCACTTATCGTCGTTTAGCGTTGAAAAAGCGTTTTTTTCGCATCGTTGCGTTCGCGATTGGAGGTTTATGTTCAGAAAATCCCCTCAGCTTCTCGTACGAGTGGAGCAATATGTATCTTGTGTGTAAAAGCGCTAGAAAGACAGAGAGCCAAAAACGCTCGCTCTCTTATTTATGAGACGCGGATTTATCGTGACTCGGAGGCGAATCGAAAGGACGTGAAAATTTATGCGAGGACGATTTTTCTACTCTTTTCTTACCTAGAGCTCAAATTTACCGCCCGCTTTGCCGAAGCTCGGGATATCAAGGACCCATGAAGTTTTGTGTTCGCGCGAGAACAGTCTCAGAATGCAGAGGCCAGAGAGATTTCTAGAATTTCATCCTGACAATGTAGCAAATATATCATTTCATCCAGGAAACTAATTCACGTTATTTTTATGACACATGATTACTTTGTGAAGCTCTTCGCCTGAGGTGATTGTTAAAGAGATTAGTAGATAGGCAGGGAGCGTTCTGGATCAATTAGTTTAGTGCATGTCGGTGTGTGTGTCCTTATGAGGGTGGCTGCAAGAATATTCTCGATGGGTCCTGATGACATTACAGAATAATAATATTAATAATAATAATGCTCCTAGAATGTTCTCGGAGGGTCTGATGACATCACAGAATAATATTGGGAAATTGTGTGACGTATTGCTTCTTTATAGATAAAATATAGCAGATGAGTAGGCTGCGTTTTAACGCAATATTCCTACCTTATCGACATCAAGAAGTTTCTAATATGTATTGGTTCGTGATCGTGTAAGATTTCATGGAAAAATGGTTCGTATCCGTGCTAAGTTTCTAGAAGATTCTTGATAACGTCACAATGAGTTCCTGCTTTACCGACATTGATACAATAGGGCCACTGGGCCAAACTAATGTGTTTAGATAGGGCTTACTGGACCACTTTTCTATGAAATTTAAAATTTATACGAACCACTACAGGTTTTGAAACTTCTCGATATCGGTAAGGTAGGAATCTTGCGTTAGAACGCAGCCTACTTATCTGCTATGTTTTATCTATAAAGATGCCAAAAATGACCCTTATTTTTCTCATATAACCTTGATAAGTGTACGGGATAAGCTTGAATCTTGTTTTCACAAATTCGGCATTAACAAATTTGTGCAATATTATTTTCTGACGTCATCAAACCCTCTTAGAACATTCTAGAAGAAATATAATAATTATAATTATTCAGTGACGTCATCAGTGGCTTCGAGAATGTTTTAGAGGCGAGCTCACACACAGGGATGATACTTTAACAATTTTGAATTTGAGATTGTTTAATTTCTTTTGTAAAAGAATCTATGTTAAAAATGTTATAAGACTAAGATACTTCTCTTTGAATATTAATGGTCAGGTAAAATGCGAAAACTTGTAAGGGAAAAATCACGGAATTTTGAAAATGAATTCTCACGCCAATTCCTAACTAAAATGATTTGCTTTCTAACAAAATTATTGAATTTTTAACAAAACAGACGAGCTTTAAACAAAATAATTAAATTTTCAACTAAGAGGATTAATTTGCCAAAAAAAAGTTGTTTTTTTTCAAGCAAAATACATGAATTTTTAAAGAAGCAGTTGATAAATTTTCCAGTTGAATTTTCAACAGAAGAGCTTAATTTTTAACGTAAATTAAAAAACTTCAACCAAACAAGGATTTTTTAGGTAAATTGTTGAGTTTTTTTTTTACAAAGCAGAATAATTGTAACCAAAAGAGATGAATTTTTAAAAAACTAGTTCACTTTTTAACAAAAAAGAATACTTCATAATAAAATTGGTTTAAAATTGATTATTTTGAACAAATTAAATCAATTTGTAAACGAATACATTAAAATTTTTCAATAGCCCTCTCTACTATAGCGCTCCCGAGAATTTAAGCCACGCCGCAGGTGGGTATAACCAGAGCTGAGCGGGGCCGCGGGGTTTCTGGTTGTCACTCAGGGGAGCACTCAAGCGTGAACAAACAAAAGCGGAGCAGGCTATAATGAGTTAGCCCCCCCCCTCCTTAAGCCTCAAAATAGGTGCTGTAGAAGAGTTTCACTGTAATTAAATTGTAAATAAAAACATTAATTTTTAGTCAAGAAGATTAATTTTCTAGCAAGAATTACCAATTTTTAACCAATAGTTTAATTGTCAAATAAAAAATATCAATTCTCAACCAGCAGTGGAATAGTTATATTTTCATTTAAAAAATAATTATTCAAAAAAGCAACAAAACAGTAAAATTTCCAATAGAAAAATGGATTTTTAACTAAAATGATGCCTCTTTATTCAGAAAATGGATTTTAAGACAGTAGTACAACTGTCAACAACGTAATTCAATTTTCAACCAAAAAGATTAATTCACAATTAAAAATGAAATAGTTAAACTTTCAGTCAAGAAAAAGTAATACTGGTATAAAAAAATTTGTTGTTCTAAATATTCGAAAATACATGAACTTTCGACAAAAACAATTTTTTAACAAAAATAAAATTTCTAGTTAAATTTTCTACCAAAGTAGTTGAATTTCTAATCCAAATAGACCAAATTTAACTAAAGATATAAATTTACAATGAAAAATCTTAATATTCTACTATGAAAACAAAATTTCAACAAACTATATGAGTTTTTGACTAAGAAAGGCAAATTTTCAACGAAAATAAATTACCTACTTAAGGGGGTAGGGTAGGTTAACGTTAAAAAAATCGATTTTTCGTAAATTTTGGTTGAAAAAACTTTCGTTTATATGAGCAGACGTGTTATGACATTCGATGAAAACATATTTAAACTTCTCTCAATAATTTTTTCATGTAAAAATATAAAAAATCTATCGAGTTACAGTCATTCTCCGGAGAGTCCGAGAAAAAAAGGCGCAAAACAGGGCCCCTAATGCTACAGCACTGGATTATCTTACATCAAAAAGTTGAACGGAATTTTTTAATAAACAGTTGTAGAAAAGTTTAAAATGATCGCAATGTTGAAAATAATCATTTTTTACAAAATGACGGACTTTGAAAGTCAAAATTTGATTTTTTCGGTAAAAAAGCTCGTTTTTCGTCTAATAAAAAAATAAATAATAATAATAAAAACGATCGTTCAATCCTTGTGGAATGATATCTAGAATAACTGATTCGAATCGGGTAACGATAGAATAAACTATTTTTGAGATATCGCGGGCCCCGTTTTAAAAACGTGTTTTCGAGAAAAACGCGTTTAAAGTTTCAAAACTAGAAAACGAGTGAAAAAAATTACTTTTGAAATGTTATATTTTTAGAAAATGTGACGTCCAAAATTTTTGATTTTTTTTGCCTTCAATGTACCCTACCCCCTTAAATCAGCAACCCAAAAGGATGAATTTTGAACAAACATTTTCATTTTTTTTAAAATAGTGATCTTTCAATGATGAAGATTAATTTTCAATAAAAAGATACAAATTAAAAAAAAATTATAATAAATAAACTAAAAAAGATAATTTTTTAACCAAAAGTGGATCATTTAAATTTTCATTTAAGGAAAAAATAAATAAAAATTATCAAAATAGTTGAAATCTATTTGTATTACCATGTAAATTACTTCGAATGACCTGGATTATCCCTGATTATAAATGGATTACGCCAGATTAGAAATTGAATACTACGTATTGAAACTGGATTACATGTGGATTAGGTCAAATTGCAAGTGGATTACTTTCCGTGCGGAAAAATGTATTGGCGCTGCTGAGTCATGTGAAAACAATTAAATGTTTAAGTTGAGCTTGGAAGGTCTGGGCTGGCCCAGTACTGATGCTGATCAGCTATTCAAAACCAAAAAAAGTTCTAAATTCGAACAGAAAAATTTTGTAGGCATATTTCGAAAAAGTTTCAGGGTGTCTAAAATTATGGAAAATAAGAAATTCAGTTTATAGAAACAATTCATTTTTTATATCATCCTGACAGCCCTTTCACGTCAATATTTGGCGCGAATTAGCTTCTAGCTGGCTTCTAACCAGTGTCTATGCTGGGGCTAGCGAAACAAGAAAAGTTACACTTTTGGCCGGGGCCGGGTCAGACTATCTGGACAGCTTTCAGACTGGAAACAAGACAGTTTGGTCTGGGTAGGGCCAGCTCGAGAAGATTTTTCCACATGAGCCCAAATTACAAGTGGCTTACTCCGAATTACAAGTGGGCTACTCAGGTTTATAAGTTAATTACTCAGATTAATTCAATCACTCCGCCTTGCAAGTGGATTAATCTGATTACCCCGAATACTACTTTTGGTAATTGAGTGTTCCACTTAATTATCACAGGTCATTCCCCTAGGTAATATGCAGTGAACCCTGGATTTAGTGCCGATTTTGGGACTGACATTGGGCCTATATCAGAGAACTCCGAATTATTTCGTCACGCCTGAGTGAGAAATACCCTGGAATTTTCTTTACAGAGTCCCCACCCTGCTTATTGTTAGAAACTCTAAAAAATCGTTGTCAGTGAATTAAATTCTGTCTTCTCGTAAAAAATAGAGTACTTTGGAGGAGGAATTGAACTGTGTATACGGAGAAGAACTGAACTGATGGGGTTAGCCGGGGGTTGTACGAGAATAGCGTACGTAACCCGACCTCTATTAATTCGAGGATCTCAAATAGACTAACGCCCTAGACTCGCGCTCGCCTCCATGTGCGAGTAATTGTTGATAGCAGCGATATATCTCAGATTCAGGTATGTGAGAATAACAACCGCCTTCGTGAATTCCCAGGTAGAGACGGGGTGGAAGGATGCTTAATTAAATGTTCACGTTAATTGCTACGACTTTGCGTCAACCTATCAACGAGAGGGGACTAGAGGCTTCCTCTGAAGTATCTCTGCATTTCTTGCCTCGTATAATAACATTATCAGAATGCACAATTGCACGTCTGACAAAAGAAACAGACCTGTTCCTAGAAACAATGTCTGGGACGTATAATTAATTTAAAAGCAGGGCGAATTCAATTTGTTGGATTTCAATTTTAACGCGGATTTTGAACCTTGAAATTCAGATTAATTCATGAGGCTAGTAATGTGCTCTTTTTACATTCTCATCAGAGAAGGCATTAGATTTGTGTAAAATTTGACCCCCCCCCCCCAGTTTTTGTCAAATGTCCACGTTTTGAGACCCTCTGAAACCGAAAAACAGGTTTTTACGAATGTGTCTGTCTGTATGTCTGTCTGTCTATCTGCCTGTCTGTCTGTGAACACGATGACTTTCGAAAAAATTAATCTATTAGATTACTCTTTGGCACACTTGTTTAGTGTCCTAAACTAAAGGTCAAGTTCGTTAGCCAGCCATTTTGGATAAAAAAGCAAAAAAGTGGGCACATTTTGAATATTTTTGAGACCACTTTTTTTAAAATTCAAAAATTCTCTGTACGGTTATTTATACTATTCAAAAAGTTGAACAATTTATCCTGATGAATTTTTTTGAAAAATCGATAATTACCAGAGTTAGAGCATTTTCAAAATAAAAAAAAAACAAACTAAAATGAACATTTTAAGCCAAACAACGCATGATACGAAAAAAAGTCAAGAGAACAAAAAACGTTACTTTTTAAAAGCCCTACAAGATTACGATAACAATTTTTTTAATTTGGTCGAAAAGATAAAAATTCCAAATTCGATCGTACCAAAAATTTTTGAAACCACATTTTTTCAAGATTTAAAAATTGTATGTACGGTTGTTCATAGTACTCAGAAACTTAAACAATTTATCCCCATGACTTTTTTCTATAAAAAGAAAATTATCAGAGTTAGAGCATTTTCAAAATAAAAAAAAAAACAAACTGAAATGAACATTTTAAGCCAAAAAACGCATGATATGAAAAAAAGCCAAGAGAAGAGAAACTTGGCTTTTTTAAAGCCCTGAAAGATTATAATAACAATATTTTCATTTTGGTCAAAAAGTTGAAAATTCCAAATTTGATCGTATAAAAAAAATTTGAAACAACATTTTTTCAAGATTTGAAAATTCTATGTACGGTTGTTCATAGTATTTAAAAACTCAAAACATTTTACCCCATGACTTTTTTCTATAAAAAAATTATCATAGTTAGAGCATTTTCAAAATCCAAAAAAAACAAACTGAAATGAACATTTTAAGCCAAACAACGCATGATACGAAAAAAAGCGAAGAGAAGAGAAACTTTGCTTTTTGAAATCCCTACAGGACTACGATAACAACTTTTTTAATTTGGTCGAAAAGTTGAACATTCCAAATTTGATCGTACCAAAAATAATGAAAAATTCAAAAATTCCATTTATAAGAAAGAAATTCAAAAATGAACTTTTTGGAAAAAGCGCAGAAAAGACCCTATGCAGATGCGCTGTAGTTTTTATTCAATCGTAAAAAACAACATTGAAAATAAAAAATTATAAAAACAAGGAAATAAGAATTAGTATGATTCAATTTGTATGCATATTATAAATTGTAATGATATATATTTATTGAAATGATGCATGTTTCAGAGCAGCTTAGAATACAATTTAAAGCAAAATAAGAAACAAATACAAAAATAATCATGATAAATACAATTTGCTTTTTATTTTGCAATTTTTTAATAAGTAATCTGAGGCAGAGTTACATAAAAATGTATTATAATTGATACAAAAGTGTTATGTATAATGTAGAAAAGTTTACATGTTGGATAAAATCGAGTCCGTAGCACGAGATACGTGATGAGAATTTTTTCGTTAAAGCCAAAAGAGCTTTAACGAAAGAGAGCTCAAAATTACAAAATTACAGTTGTCAGTCCGTTCACCTTTGATTTTAAAGGGCCTGTGCCCGAATGCGGAAGAAATGCAAAGACCAAGTGCGGAGTGCGATTGCCATCAGTCGCATGTTGCAGGTGCGCTCAAACTCTTTTTTAACGAAAGAGAATTCACAATTACAAAATTACAGTGGTGGATGTTTTGAGTCTTAATTTTAAAATGTTTGCGCAAGAATGTGCGAAAATATAAAGACCGAAAGCGTAGCGCGAGGTAAATATATTGTAACATCGAACGCGAAGCGCGAGAACCAACAGTTGCGCGCCATAGGCGCGCTCAAACTTACGAGCCGCGCGCACAGCGCGCGATCAGGATGTGCCCGCTTAGCGGGCAGATTTTCTGTTTTTGTTTGTAAAATTTAATAAAGTGTTGCAGACTACTGTTATATTTTTGAAGAAATCCTGAAAAAAGATCTTCTCCTTCCGTCGGGTGCTTTTCATTTAAGCTACGAGACAGCTTAAAAGAAGAATCCTTTTTCAGAAATACACGCCTTATTTTGCTAGGTGTTACGTACGAGGGTAGTTCAATAAGTCCTTAGAATGAAGTATAAAAACAATTTTTTTTGGGTAAATTTTTTTTTATTTTTCAACATAATCTCCTTGGAGCTCT
>NC_046665.1:95987959-96000205 GCF_010883055.1 Belonocnema kinseyi | reverse complement strand
ATATCTAGTCGGGAGTGGTGCTAACTGAAAACAGATGATTTGGAGCGATTCGCGCGCCATCTGTTGGTCATTCTAAGGACTTATTGAACTACCCTCGTATTAAAATTGTTCAAGAAGTCTTTATTATCATCAGAGAATAACAGAAATATTTAACGTATTTTCAGACTAGATGGAGATATTAATTAAACATTTTTTAAATTAAATATGTCATTAAAAAGATCTTCTACTTCCGTCGGGTGCTTTTCACTAAGTTACTACAAAAATTAAAAAAGAATCCTTTTTCGGAGAAATACACGCATTATTTTGCTAGGTGTTACGTATTACAATTGTTAAAGAAATCTGTATTATCATCAGAGAGTAACAGAAATCCGTAACGTTTTTTTAGACTAGATGGAGCTGTGAATTAATTAATTTTCTGGTTCAGAATCAATCTTTTTTTAGGGTGGCGACTAGACCGGGAACCCGGTAAACACCGGAAGTTTAATTGAACGGGAAAAAACCTGGGCAAAATTCAAGTTTATTAAATTAATAATTTTGGTCAATTTAGAAAAGTGATTTCTACTTTATCTACAGTTGCAGGGCATATGAGTGAAAATAGTTACCGTTTTTATTTCCGGAGATGGAGTTTCTTTAAAGAAATATAATTTTATGTGGAACAGGGCATTTTTGACATTGAACGAGAATTTTTTTAAAGAATTAAAACTGGGATTAAGAAGGAAGAAGTTTCAGAAATCCGATCAAAGTTAAAATTCGTAACAATTTAAAAGTGCCGCCTTCCAAATTTAAAAAAAGGGGTACTTAAAGTAGTTTTAAGAGTAGAAGTAGTATTTCGAAAAGGAAATATTTTTGAATTTTAATATAATTTATTTTCCATTGTTAATTGTTGGGAGTTTACCTGTTTTTCTTGAAAATTCAACTACTTGCGATAGCAAAAACTATTCATCTTTTGCTAAAAATTAAGTTAAATTTTTGGCGGAAATTTTGTCTTTTTTGTATTAAAATTCAACTGTTTGGTTAAAAATTAATATTTTTATTTAAAAGTCAAACTTTTTTGTTTCAAAATTAATTTAATTTGTGAAAAATTCTTGATTTTTTAGGAAATTAATTTTATTGGTTGAAAATTTATCTTTTTGATAGGTATAGAATTCAACTATTCCAGTTGAAGATTAATCATTTTAGTTGAAAATTTATCAGTTTGATCGAAGGTTAATTTTTTCAAGTGAAAATTTAATCGCTTCACTTTGATTTGAAAATTGAACTTTTCTAGTTCAACATTTTACAATTAGGTTGAAGATTCATGTATTTTGTTTGAAAAAAATAACTTTTTTCGTAGAAATCGACATTTTTTGGTAGAAAATTATTGTTTTCTTTGAAATTTATTCTTATTTTTTTTAAATTCTTCTTTTTGGAAGAAAATCCAAGTATTTCAGTTGAATATTCATCATTTTAGTTAAAAATTTATCTTTTATGTTAGTAATAAATTTATTTGATTGAAGAGTAAACTGTTTGGTTGAAAATTAATTTTTTTAATGAAAGATTTATCAGTTTCTTTTTTGGTTGAAAACAATTTTTTTTACTGAAAATGGAAATACTATTCCAGTTGACTAATCCATAATTTTAGCTAAAAATTAATTTTTTTGTTTAAAAATTAATTTTTTACTGAAAATTTAATCCTATAGGTATGTTATCCTTTTTATTTTCTCATGTATTGTGAAACGTTCTCCTGGATATTTTCTATTTTTATAGATTACGTCATCTACTTAGTAGAATATGAAATTTCCAGAACCATTTTTTGCGACCTGTGCATCATATTGCAGAATACAAGTATTATTAGAAGACTGATTGAAAGCCTAGAAGATGTCTTTGTTTATAAATAAATTATTTAATTGTTTAAAAATTAAAAGACCATATTATGAATATGAGAGAATAAATAAATAGTTGAATAATAACGGATCGGATTATCAAATTATTTTTTGGAAAGAATATTACAGAAGCAGATGACATCAGTTTTGGATGTTGAATTAAAAAGCAACCTATACAGCTATTTTGTGATACTTTATTAAGAATTCTTTTTGTTTGGTTTTTTCTCCTTGGTTGGAAATTAATTTTTGTAACTGAAAATTTGATCATTTCATTTTTTGTTAAAAATTCGATTGTGCTTAGTTCAAAATTAATGTATTTTGTGTAAAAATAATGTTTTGGGCAGAAAATTAATCTTCTTGTTGGAAAATGCAACTGCTTGGCGAAAAGTTGAAGATTCATCTGTTCGGTTGAAAATTCGTTGTTATTTTTGTTGAAAATTAATTTTTTTATCTGTAAATGGAACTTGCATTTTTTGCTTGAAAATGTACCTCTTTGTTTATTTTTTTTAGTTGAAAATTGAACTATTACATTTTTGGTTAAAAATTTATTTTTCTTATTTGAAAAGAATTCGATTTTCTTCTAACAAATTCGTCTTTTTAGTTGAAAAATCGACTATTTGTTTAAAAATGCAACTGTTTTTGTTTGAAGTTTAATATTTCGTATTCATGTATTGAACCACTTTTTAGTAAGAAAATTCATCTTTGTAGGTTGAAAATGTTACTATTTGGTTAAAAATAACAACTTTTTCCAAATTCGTTTCTTTCACTTTAAAATTTAACTCTTTTTGTTGTAGATGCACATGCTTGTCCTAAAATTATTATTTTTATTTAAAAATTCAACTGTTTGGCTAAAGAATCGTCTTTCTTGGTTATAAAAATTTTGTTTTTGAAAATGCACAATTTAGGGCTTGAAAGTCAATTGTTTTCTAAATTATTCGACTTTTTAGGTTGAAAGCTCAATTAATTCCTTAACAATTCATCTCTTTTGGTAGAAAATTAATCTTTTTCGTTTGACAATTCAACTATTTTGTAGAAGATGCAATATATTTCAACTTAAAATCTTAAGAATTTCATATTAAATTGAATACCCATTAATTTTATTTAAATGAATTTATGTCCTAATTGTCCCCAAGATTATTATTCTGAAGAATTTAACCTTTAAGTGTGTACGTGCGGTCACACCGACCGCACCGTCCACGGCATGGGGTCACAATTTTATATAAATATTTCAATTTGCTTCAAGGTATTTAAAACTAACTTCAGCTTGCTGTGGGTACCACAGAATACGTATTGCAACTGTCCCAAAAAATGTTACGTCCCAATTATCCCTCACTTGAACAAAAAGCTATAAATAGTATGAAAGGATGCTCGTGCGGTCTCTGAGAACGCACCATGCTTCCGATATTGTGTCCATACTTTAAGGTTAAATTCAATACTTTGTAATGCAATTCAAATTTAATTTGAAATTTAGCATTTTCTTTTTTTTTTAATTTTAAACAAATAAACCTTGGTAGCTTTAAAGTTGAATACTCAAAAATTCCATATAATACATATTTTTTCGTAAATTTTAAATTTATTTTTGTACAAACTGAAAATTGAAACATTTCAATATTTATGGGTACACAATAAATCCATGTGCTAGAATTTACATATTGATGCAGCTATAGGAGTAAATTTATAATTCAAACGGTATTACCGTTTTGGGAAGCACAACTCAAATTTACAATTTCCGCATAATGCAGAATTACCATCAGTTTGCACCACGTTCATATGTATGCTTTATTGGCTTATTTTAGAGGCTGAATGGTTTATCTGAATACCTGTGGATGAGTGGATGATGCTTATATATAGTAAAGTCCTACTTTCAATATTTATCTGCTGCATATGCGTTGGTGTATATATAACTTTATACCAGCGGCGAACTGATAATAATCAAAATGTTTTGTTGTTTGTTCTTGCAAAGTTGGATCGCATTTCAGATAGAATTTCCAGGTTTTTCAAAATGAAAAATAATAAATATTGAAAAATAATTGGAAAAAGATTAAAATCTCGTGAAATTTATAATATTTTTTATTATTATTATTATTAAAATTAACAGTAAATATATAAAATATTATAAATATTCAAAATTCATGAAAGCTTGGTTTTCCTATTCTTATTTTTTGAATCACGATAAAAAAATTTGGTTAATTCTAATTCATATTCTGTAATAAAAAAATTGGATTGAAACAAAATGCCTCAATGTTCTAAAATTCTGGATGACTCAATGCAGCCGTTTCTAAATCATGATAACTTAATACTCAAATTTTTGATTTCTCATACCTTCACACATTTTTCGAATTTCAGTTTTACTAAAATATATGTGAAGAATAATCTAAAAACTATAAAATTGGGTGTGAAAATTCTATAATTAGATATTTTAATTTAATTTAAATGAAAACAGTTTAATTTTTTCAATTGTACAATTTGAAATAATTTTAAGCGGAAGTTGGTGATTGAAGGTAAAGCGAGAAAGTAGGGTTCGGCGTGCTTGGCGAGGCGAGGCAAAGCGAGGAAGGCAAGGCTATGAGAGCGAGTGGTCTTAGAGATGAGGTGTGGATGGATGTTAGCTTTTAAAAGTTAGCTGTAAGAAAATTCTGTAAAGAAAGTAGCAGTGTAAGAAAGTCGATTTTATAAGACCATCAGGCTGAAAAATAAACGTTTATCTATCTATTATATTTAGCATAATCTAGAATTAAATCGAAACTTTCGAAACAAAATAATTTTTGATTGTTAATTAAAAAGAGGACAACTTAAAATTTAAAGCGTTTGTGAATTTAAATTAAATAAATTCAAAATTAAAAATAATTTAAACTTTTGCCGCTTAAAAAATGAACATTTTGTAAGCTTCTTGTGAGTTTTATTCTAGCTAAATACCTTTTGTGGTCCAAAGCATTTTTTTCATATGATCGAATTTCTTTTTTTTCGCAAACGAAAGATACGAATAAATATAAAGCTAAAAGTTTGCAAGTCCAAAAAAGATCTATGAAAATTGAGTTTTGCTCTTTTGCGACATCTTGCATTGTTTATGAGAAAAATTCGAAAATTATATTTTTAGGGATAAAATTTCTCCTGGTCTTAAAAATGGTTTAGGCCACATAAATCTAAAAAGGATGCTTTGCTTCTATTAGCAGACACTATTAAATAATATTGAGAATAATAAAACAAGTGAAGTTTTCCAAAAAATTAAAAAAAATTTTGTTCTTGAAATTTTGCAAAGACGAAAATAATATTTTCTGGATAACGTCACTTTTTTTCTATTTCTCAACTATTTTTCAAACAATCTCTGCTTATTTAAAGAAGATCACGTATTGTTATTAGTATTTTTCCCCCTTAAAATATTATTTTTTCTTGTTATTTTTGTTTCAAAAGTTCACAATTATATTTGGGATCGAAATCCATCTTGTTTGGTTAAAAATTAGACTGTCTGATTGAAATATAATTATTTTGTTACAATGCGTTTTATTTTTGGTTAAAATTTTTTGATTTTTTACGCTAAAAAATTTAATTGGTTTATTAAAAATTTATCATTTTTGAGTTGAAAATTCATCTCTTTGGTGGAACAAAACTTTTTTTCATTTTAAATTAAAATCTTTTTCTGGTTGAAGATTCATCATTTTAGTTGAAACGTCGTCTTTTTTATTGAATTTAACTGTTCTTTTATTTGAAATTGAAATGTTTTGGTTATAAATTAACTTTTTTATTTAAAATTCATTATTTATGGTTTGAAAATTCCACAACTTGGTAAAAAACAAAAAAAAACTGAGTTAAAAAGTATATATTTTCGGGTTTCAAATTTAAGTGTTTTGTAAATAATTAGTCTTTTTGGCTTCAAAACTCAACAATCTTGTTAAAAATTAATCTAGTTTGTTGCATTTTTTGTTTGTAAAAAATTAATCTTATTGGTGGAAAATTGATCTTTTTTGGTTAAAAATTAAACTATTTTGTTGAAAATTCGTGGGTTAGGTTAAAAAATAATTTTCTAATAAAAAATTGAACTATTCCGTTTTTGGTGGCAAATTGATCATTTAAAAGTTTACAATTCAACTATTTGGTAGAAAATTCATATAATCATTTTTTGTGAATTCTTTATTTTTAGTAGAAAATTAATATTGTTGATAGTATTTTCATTTTTTTTTAGAATTCTAATATTTGGTTGAAAATTGACTTTTTTGTTAAAAATTCTGTTTTCCCTTTTTAAAGTCAACTGTTTTCTAAAACAGTCGAATTTTTTGTATGAAAAATTTGCTTGAAGACAAGTCTTTTTGGTAGAAAATTAAATTTCTTTGGTAAAAATTCATGTTTCTGTAGATTAAAAATGAACTTATTTGTTTAAAAAATGAAATATTTCGTTAAAATAATCTTTTCTGATCGGAAATTCTAGTTGAAGAATTCGTTCCTATAATTTCGTGAAAAATCACCCTATTTCTCTTATTTTTAATTATTCATTTTTTATTTCTAACTTATCTATTGCGAATTTCAATCTTTTCAAATTTTTTTCTATATCTTTCGTAACCGAAAATCCTATTCTTTTTATTTACTTCATTCTATCTCTTCAATATACATTTCAATCTTTGTCTATCTCTTTTTCTATCTTTTGAGATTGAGTTCTCCTACAGTTTTTTATCTCACAAAATACGAAAATCTATAAAAAATTGAGGACATTTTTCAAAAAATTAATTTGACGTTGACTACGTATCTGAAAGAAAACATAACGTTCATGTTTATATAACTACCAACTTCAAATTTATTTCCATACCTTAGGCGAGAACTGTGATAGAGAAAAGGAGGTTTAAAAGGATAGACGGAAATTTATATTAACTGAGATATAAAAAGATTAACATAATATATGAAGGATAGGATGCGATAGAGAGGGATTGAAGAAGATAGGCATGCATTTAAATTGACAGATAGAAAAAGATCAAAGTTCATAGACGCAGGATAAGGTAAAATAGAGAAGAGGAGATTAAAAAAGATAGATAGGAATTTAGATTGACATAGAGATAGGAGAATATTAAATAGATAAAGGATAGGACAATAAAGAAAAGAGGAAAATTAAAAAGATAGACGCGAATTTACATTGGAAGAGAGATGGGAAAGTATTGATGGGGATAAATAAATGATGGGGTGAGATAGATAAGAGGGGATTGAAAAAGATAGACATGAATTAAGATTATCAGAGATAGAAATATATTGACGTTCATAGACGTCGAATGAGATGAGATAAAAAGGAGATTCAAGAAGATATATGGGAATTTATATTCACAGATAGATAGAAAAAGATTGAGGTGGATAGATAAAGGATATGATGAGAAGTAGAAGCGGGAATTGAAAAAAGTAAATTTAGATTGATAAAGAGATTGAAAAAGATTCAGGCGGATAGACAAAGGATAGGATAAGATAGAAAAGAGAGTAATAAAAAAGATAAGACGTTGATCTGAATTGAGAAAGACAAAGAAAAAGATAGACGGAAATTTAGATTGACAGAGAGAAAAGAAAAGATTCAGGTGGATCAATAAAGGGTAGGATGAGATAGAGAAGAGGATATTGAAACAGATAATGTGATTATAAAATGACAAAGAAGTAGAAGGAGATAGACGTTGATAGATGTAGGATACGATGAGATAGAGAAGAGGATATTAAAAAGGATAGGTGCGAATTTAGATTGACAGAAAGATAGAAAAGAGGGAATTGTAAATGGTGAAGGGGAATTTACACTGACAGAGAGATAGAAGAGTATTTACGTGGATAGATAGGATAAGATAGAAAATATAGAAAAGAGGGTATTTAAAAAGACCGACGGGAATTTAAATTGATGGAGAGATATAAAAAGATTGATGTGGGTAGATAAAGAATAGGATGAGATAGATCAGAGGCGATTGAAAAAGATAATAGTGGATTTAGAATGACAAAGAAATAGAAAAAGATATACGTTGATACATGTAGGATACGATGCGATAGAGAAGATGAGATTAAAAGGGATAGACGGGACTTTAGATTTATAGAGGGATAGAAAAAGATTGATGTTGGTAGATGTAGGTTATGATAAGATAGAGAAGAGGGCATTGACAAAAATAGACGCAAATTCAGATTGACAAAGAGATAGAATAGAATAGAATTTCCCTATCTCTTTCTATCATAGAGAATCAACATTTTTCAAAAAGATAGGACCTCTATTTTTTTACTTTCGCAGGGACTTTCCGAGTAACGTGTTATTGTCAAACACTGATGATGAGGCTAATTGAGAACAATATCATAATGAAAATGAATAGGTTGGCTTGTCCGTATTGCGATCAAGTCCGATTTGCAAGTATTAGTCGAAGCGAGAGTAATAAATTAAGCTCACCTATGTAGAGCTCGGAATCGAATCAAACACAGTAATCGGAAATGCATTTGATTATGGGGCACAAACACACAGCTAAATTCTAAAACATAATACGCAAACGTCAAAGCTGATGACGATAGCGCAGGGATCGTGCTCATATGGATGCATAGGTAAATTCCGACGATAATGATTATACTAATCGTATCGCGTCTGGTACTTTGCTCCTGGATCCCTTGATCCAGTAATATCTGGGATTTGGCTTTTCGTTATTTTCCCCTCGACCGGAAGGGTTCATCGGCCCGATAATTGACAACGCGTCGAATCTCCATTTGTTTCTATGGTGCGTGAAATAATATATAAAGAGCTGCCACTAAAATTGGCCAATTGAGGAGTTCTGGACAAGAAGGCGACATGCGCTCGAGAACGAGTAAAAGTATTGTCCAGGCTGTGACGTCAGGTATCAAAAGTGAAATTCGAAATTTGAAAAAACCAAAAATATAGTTAGATAGCTCTTGAAAAATGAACCTGAGTCTCCATTTAAAATTTTTATTTTGGGTAGCAAATTTTCCAGTAAATAAATAAAAACTGACTTTTTTTGAATTGAAAAAACCATGTTTTTTTACATTCAACTCGCCGTTAGTAATTCGTTTATCAACTAATTAACAAATTTCTTTTTGAGTTTTATTCGTGACACTCTAGCGGAGGCTACAGTGCCCAAAAGGGGTCGAAAGTTAATTTCTAATGGTTTTTTTTAATCCGAATGAAAAACCACGTTTTTAGACTTTCACATTAAAAAAGTGAGCGAGGAAGTTTGAGCTACGACAAACTTCAAGCAAACTAATTTTCCGCCAATGTATTGGCCAACTTTTTGGAAAATCTCAATTCGATTTGATTTTTAGTTCGATAATTACAACGAGTTTATTACGAGCTCGCGACGCGACACCACAGGATTTTTCAGGGGACGCCGCCAGAAGCCTGAAAGACTGTCCATGCCCATCCTTTGTTTTGTCCACTCGCTCGCACTAGTCAGCATTCCGGCGGCGTCCCTTGAAAAATCCTGTGGTGTCGCGTCGCGTACTCGTAATAAACTCGTTGTAATTATGGAACTAAAAATCAAATCGAATTGAGATTTTCCAAAAAGTTGGCCAATACATTGGCGGAAAATTCGTTCGCTTGAAGTTTGTCGTAGCTCAAACTTCCTCGCTCACTTTTTTAATGTGAAAGTCTAAAAACGTGGTTTTTCATTCGGATTAAAAAAAAACTATTAGAAATTAACTTTTGACCCTTTTTGGACACTGTAGCCTCCGCTAGAGTGACACGAATAAAATTCAAAAAGAAATTTGTTAATTAGTTGATAAGCGAATTACTTACGGCGAGTTGAATGTGAAAAAACATGGTTTTTTCAATTTAAAAAAAATCAGTTTTTATTTATTTACTGGAAATTTTGCAGCCTGAGAGAAAAACTGTAAATGGAGAGTTAGGTTCATTTTTCAAGAGCTATCTAACTATATTTTTGGTTTCTTCAAATTTTGAGTTTCACTTTTGATACCTGACGTCACAACCTGGACAATACTTTTACTCGTTCTCGAGCGCCTGTCGCCTTCTTGTCCAGAACTCCTCAATTATAGTCAACAATTTCTTGATTGCAAATTTCGTCAATCATGCGACTTTTAACACTCTCGTCCTAATGGGAAGGTATTGGTTTTATCTAAAATTTCACTTTTTCTGTTTTTAACTAATCTTCACATTTTGAGAAACCCTGAGTCAGGAAAAAATATTCTTACGAAGGTGTCTGTCTGCCTGTCTGTAGTCTGTATCGTGTTTGCACAATAACTTTCGCAAGATTGATCAGATTGAATTTTGTTTTGGCACAATTTTTTAAGGCCTGAAAAGAAACAACGAGTTCGCAAACCAGATATTTTGTATGAAAATTCAAAAAGTGAGCGCAGTTTTAAAATCGTTGGAGACTATTTTTTTCAAGATTAAAAAATTCGATGTGCGGCTATTCGTAGCATTTGGAAACTCAAACAATTTATCTTTATACTTTTTTTCTATAAAAACAAAATTGTCAGAGTTATAACATTTTCATAATTCAAAAAACCAATCTAAAACGAACATTTTATGCCAAGCAACGCAAGGTATAAAAAAAAGTCAAGAAATGAAAAAGGTTAATTCTTGAAAGCCCTACAAGAATAGCATAACAAATTTTTGAATTTTCTCGAAAAGTTGAAAATTCACGATGAATTAACGAAACTGCGCGCCCTGAACAGATCTACAAATTTCTCCCTAAACACTTTTTGATAGCACGCATAGTTTTTGTTTTTAGTCGTAAAAAACAACATTAAAAATAAAAAAATCGAAGTCTTGAAATAAACAACACAAGCTATGAAAAAATTAAATAGAAAAAAGTTGCTCTTCAAAAAATAGCGAAAACTCATTCACATTTGTAATGAATAATTTTTGATAGGACACTCTGATTATGAATATATGCATATTAGATGTAAAAAATAAACTTTTTGGAAAAAGGAAACAAGATACAATAACATTTTATTCAACAACATTTTTCGCCTAAATTATATTTACATTGAATGTAAAAAAAATTTAATGCATGGAAAAGCGATACAAGTTGCAATACAATTTTTAATAATAATTTTTATTTTAATCGAATCGGCATATTTTTTAATGTTAACAGTAAGACAATGAAAATACTTTTGTTCCAATACTAATGCATATTATGAATTGGTAATAATATAAATTTATTTAAATGAAATACATTTTTCAGGATGGCTGAGAATTAAATTTAATTCAAAATAAGAAACAAATATTAAAGTAATCATTAAAAATAAGATCTGTACTTTATTCTGCAATATCAGAATAAGCTGACACAGGCAGATTTTTTTATTTTAATCGCAATGAAAACTTTAAAAATCAAATTCAAAGCTAGATAAAATGATATACCATTTTAATTGAGAACATTCAAAATTGTATAGTTTCTCATTAAAATTAAAATTTAATTTTAAATTCAATTATAGTCTTTACACTCTTTCCTTTATTCTCATTTTTCCAATTTTTAAAAGAATTCCTCTTTTTTCTGGTTTCAAGAAACTTCTTTTTTTTCTCGTTATATTATTGAGTTACGTGAACTAAATTAATAGATCCCAATAAAAAATGTTTACTCTTTTTTGCTTGAAAGTTTTTTCTTTTTTTTTGTTCAAAATTCGACTAATTAGTTGGAAATTATTTTTTTTTGTAAATTCAACTATTTTTTTAAATTTTAATCTTTCTTGGTAGAAAACGAATTATTTGTTGAAAAATATCCTCATACTAAAACTTTCTCTCTTATGGTGAAAAAGTAATCTTTTGGTTGAAAATTTAGCTTCATTCTTTGTTTAAATTAACTTTATCGTTGAAAAGTTAACTATCTCGTGAAAAATCGTCTTTTTAACATTAATTTCCAACCATTTAATTAAAAATTCATCTATATCTATATCCGAACTTTTTTTAGGCTTGCAAATTTTATTATATTAAACAAAAATCATTGTATTCAATTCTAAGAATTTTTCCTTGAAAATACCGATTTCAGGTTAAACACAACAAACATAACCTAAGCTTTATTTAAAAAATAAAGAATCATTTTGAAATTTTTTCAAACTTAAAATTATTGTTTTTAAACTTCTATATCTTTTCCTGAAATTTTGTAACATTGATGTAAAATTAAACAAATTTCCTGAAAATCTTCCAGATTCGTTTTGATAATTTTTTGAAATCTTTTGGAATATTTTTAAACCTTTTATAATTGATCAAAATTCTTCAATGTTTTTTGTTTAAAATCTTCAAAAATATACTTTTTTTTAATTTGTTGAAATTATTTTAACTATAAAATTATTTTTGTATCTTTTCAGAACTTCGGAAATCTTTTGTAATATTTTAAAATATTTAAATTTTTCTCTTCAAATTATTTTTTTAAGATAAATAATTACTTTTAATATATATCTTTTTCAAATTCTAAATTATTTATGA
>NC_046665.1:95980126-95987859 GCF_010883055.1 Belonocnema kinseyi | reverse complement strand
AAGTAAAGCCGAGAAAATTATTAGTTTTGGTCCATGAATTAATTTTTCTCATCTCTTTGAAAGTTTGAAAAAGTTTACAAATTATATCGTGACAGCAAAATGTTAAGAGGAGATTTATTTTTCGATGTTAAAAAACATTTGATAGTATTAAAATCTTTTCTTTTATCAATAATGTTTAGTAAAATTCAGAAATAAATTTTATCATCAAATGAAATCACTTGGAAGTTTTGACTTACTAAGTAAGCTGATGGTGCAGAAAATTCTTCATCTCAATTATTTTAATCGTATCTAATCTTTAATTTAATTATACTTTTGTGATTTTTAAAACATGCAGTCAAAAAGTTAAGCACAGAATTCTTGCCTTTGCATTTTCTTTTTTAAAAATAATATGGTAAATTTAAAATTCCTCTTTTGGAAATTGCGATTTATAAAATTTAAGAACATTTCAAAGAACAAACTTTGCATCTGGTTGCGTCATGCGTCCAAATCAAGCAGGCATTATTCATGCAGCTCGCCTGTTTACGTTTAGATTCCCTCGATTTAGGATCAAGGTCAAGGCACGCCATGTCTGAAACCTGTCTTATATCGGGACTTTAGTGTAATCATTCCACCATTTTTTGCAAATATGATTTTATATTCTATCGTTGAAATCTTCAAGTTTAGCGCTCCATGAATTTATTTGTTTCTTGCAGTTCGCTGAATTCAAAGAAATTGAAATTCACATCCAACATTCATCATATGAAATAAGTCTGTCGAGCCCGATTTGGCAAAAGATTCTATGTATTTGTGATGAGTTTCGTAGGTATGTGCCGGAATGTCGAGGGCTCAGAAATATGAGACTCGTTGCTGACACCTGCGCAAAACGAGGGCAATTGCACACTATAAAATATCGCGTTTTAAAAAGAAACCTATTGCTACTGTAATCTGAGTTGATACTTGCGACAGATGGCAAAAAATTCTATTTTTAAAATATAAATTGGAAAGTGAAAAAACTCCAAATAGAGGGAAAAGTGCATTTTTGTAAAATTGAAGATCATTAGGACCATTCTACTGTAAAAATACAGTAGGATGTACCATAAAACCTAAAATGATTAGATTTATTGGTAGCAGGACTGAAAAGTTTCTTCGCCGATTGAAAAATTTCAAATTTTTTTGTGCAGTAAAATTTTGTTTTTAAATTATTTTTGGTAAAGTTGATGGTTTAGGTGCAAAAACAGTAATGAAATTATGTTTTCATCGAAATATAATATTTCAGAAAATGACGAAATATGCGCTTTCGTCAATTTGTACCTAAAGATTTTAAAAAAATTATGTATTGATTTGATTTTTTTATGCTTTTTTTTTAATATACTGAGTAAAACAAATACCACAATTTTTCATTGAAACTTAAAAGTGTGTGAGTGTTGCCTTAGTGTATTAGAAAAAAGTTTAAAAAAATATATTTTTGCAACTTTATCTACAAATTAACGAAAGTGCATGTTTGGTCGAAAAATCCAAAAAGATAAATTTTCAATGAAAAATTGAAATGGTGAATTTCTCATTAAAAATTAATTTTCAATCGATTAAAAATTATTTATTAACAAAATTGTTAAAAATTCAATAAAAAAAAGGTTTTTCAATTAAAATGATGAATTCTCAATCAACCAAATTTAATTTGAAACCAAAAATAGTTGAATTCAATCAGATAAAAGATGAAATTTCGACAAAATAGTTAAAAATATTCGACAAAAAAATACTCTAATCTTTTTTGAAGATTATTTTTTCAAGATTTGACTGAACAATATAGTTTTCAGTCAAGCAGTTGCATTTTTATTAATAAAAGATGAAATTTTTAGGACAATAGTCGAATTCTTAAACTAAAATGACGAATTTCGAGCCAAGAAAGTTTTTTCAGTAAATAAAGAAAAAAATTAATAAAAACTGTTAAATTTTGATGCCAAAAATAGAATTTTCTACAAAACTAAAATAACATATGATACATATATAATTATTTAAAAAAGTTATAAAACCGCAAATATGAGTTTTGAATAAAAAAGGTAATATTTGACGAAATAGTAAAATTTTCCACACGAGAAGACGAATTTTCAACGAAAAAGTCGAATTTTCAAACAAATGGATCGATTTCTTTATTTTTAACAAAATTGTTGATTTTTGAACAAAGTGATAAAATTAAATGTCGATTCTCTAAGTTTATGAATTATGCGAGTAATTTTTCTGAGTTCATCATGTTTTCAATTTTTTGTTAGTTAAAAATACAACCGTTTGGTTGAAAATTAATCAGTTTTAGTTGAGGTTTCATGTCTTTTGTTGAAAATTCCTTCTTTTAGATTAAAAATTAATTTCTGGTGTACAGAATTAACTAATTGATTGAAAATTCAACTCTTTGGTTGAAAATGGCCTTTTTTGTTGAAAATTCATATTTTCTGCCGAAAAATTCCACTTTCTTTGTAGAAATTGTCTTTTTTTATTGATTGTTTTTCAATGAAAACTTAACGATTCCGTTTTTAGTTAAAATTTGATCCTTTCAAGTTCAAAAATTCATATATGAATTTTTCAAATAAAGGCAATAAATTTAATCCAAAATGTTGAATTTTGAACCAAACAGTTGAATTTTGTATTTAAAAAAGATCAATTATTAACCAAACATGAAATAGTTAGACTGTCATTTTAAAAACAAAAATAATTTTCTACAAAAATGTTGAATTTTCTACCAGACTGTTGAATTTTCAAGTGAAACAGACGATATTTACACAAAAAGTGGAATTATCAACTAAATAATGAAATATTTACTTAAACAAAATTTTTGAACAAGAAAATTTTTTCAGGCAACAAAGAGAATAAATTTCATCAAAAATCTTGAATGCTCAAGAAAAAACTGCGATATTTCTACTAAACTTTTCCAGATTAATTTTATAGCAAAAAGATGAATTTTCAACCGTAACATCATTTTTCAACCAAATAGTTGAATTTTGAAAATAAAAATATCAATTATTACACAAAAATGGAATAGTTAAGTTTTTATTTAAAAAAAAAATATTTTCCCATAAAACAATGAATTTTCTAAAAACAGTTAAATTTGCTATCAATTTATTCAATTTTTAAGGCAGACTAATTTTCTACAAAAAGTTGAATTTCTAAACAAGTAATTAAATGTTCACTTCAAAAATTATTGTTTAACAAAATAACTCATTTTAATTTAAGCAGTTTAACTTTTAACAATATGTATGAATTTACCGTTCAAATTATTAATTTTAAGTAATAAATTGATTTTTAAATAAACAGTCCAGTAGTTGAATTTTCAACCAAGAGGAATAAATTTCTACCAATAAATACGATTTTTTAGCAAAATACATGAATTTTTAACCAAATAGTTAAATTTTCAACTAAAAAAGATAACTTTTGAAAAAAATTGTGGCATTTTCAGCCAAATAAATAAATTTTGAACCAAATAATACAATTTTTAACAACAAAAGATTAAGTCTTCACCTCAAGTTTAAATTTAGACTTCTTAACCGAAATAAAGGAGCTTTTAATTTGAATTTTTAATTCTGGAAAAACGGGAACAAATACGAATTTTGATCATTTGTAGACTAAAGAATAAAACTTCAAATACGAATTGAAGCTCATTTTTAATACTTTTCAAATATCAGGTTCAAAATTATTTATTATTGTAATGATAAATAATTACAATAATGTGATAAATTATATTATTAATTAATCATAATATTATGATAATTTTTTCAAATTGCTATTTTTATAAACAATATAGTTCTTAAATAAAAATTTTCAAAGACAAATTGCAACCTTTACCTAAACAGAAAGGCAAAACATAAAAACTAAATAAATAATCTTACTCTTAAATATATTTTTTTTAATGTTCATCTTCAATTCCCCTGCCAAAATTAGTGCCAATCAAGAATAGGAATATTTTCATGGATTTTAGGAATGATTTACAGGAATGCTCATTTTTAACATGAGATAAATTTAGTACGTCCTTAAGTTGATAAAGTGGCTTTCTAGTATTTGTTCAAGACTTTATTAGCCACTTCCTGGCTGTAACCGCAAATTTACATAGCGATAAATCATAAAACGGGCGCGGGTTCGTGTGGCTCCACAACGAGACACTTCTCATGTGACCGTGTGGCCTAATGGATAAGGCGTCGGACTTCGAATCCGAAGATTGCAGGTTCGAGTCCTGTCACGGTCGTGAAATTTTTTTACACTTGTACCTTACACAAAGATGTTCAGTAGCAATATATATACTCTTTTTTAACTAATGAACAAATTTTCAATTTCCGTATTGAATATAATTTTTGTGAAAGTATTAGGAAAAACATATTTCACTATTAAAAAAAAAAAAAAACTAAATCAAGTTATGTGAATTAAAAATTTCAACATAAAAGTTAATTTTCAACCCAATAGTTGAGTTTTAGATTAAAAAAGATAAATTCTCAACAAAAAATATATAATAAGTGACATTTTCAACTAAAAATTTGTTCAAATTTTCAAGAAAAGAAATACGAATTTTCAACAAGATAGTGAATTATTCACTCCTAACAGATTCATTTTCAAACCAAAAACATGAATTTTCCAGAAAGTAGTTGAATTTTCAACAAAAAGAGATTTTTCAACTGAGAAAGGCAAAAAAATTTCACCCACATTATAATTTGAGGGGGAATATAATTTTGAATTCAAAATAAAATTTTCAAATAACGATTTCTCTTCTAAGTTTATTTATTCATTTGTTTTTTACGTCAAAAATATACTTTCTCTAAGATTCTTGAAAAAATTCAAAATTATTTTTTGAAGATTTCAGATATATCTCGAAAAAAGTTTTTTTTTATTTCACACTATACTATAAACATAGAAGGGAAATTCGAGTTTAAAATATATTTAGGACTTATAAAAGACTGGAAGAAATTCTACAATATTTGATAAATTTTCGGAAATCTTTCCTGATTTGTCGAAATTAATTTACAAGTGTTTTGATATCGTTTTCAATTCTCTGTAAAAACTAACTTTTTAAAATAATAATTCATTAAAAATTTATCCAGGAATTTTAAGAAAAATTCTTCATTTTCTTTAAGCCATTCAAACTTCTTAAAAAGCTTGAATGGAATTGTTAATTTTTTAACCAAGCATATGAATTTTAACCAACAAAATTAATTTTATACCAAAAAAGATTCAGTTATAACAAAACACATGAATTTTCAACCAATTTTGAATCTTTAAAGGAATTTTTAACCTAATAGTTAAATTTTAAACCAAAGAAATTAATTTTTAAACAAAAAGGTGAATTAGTCATCAAGAAGATTAATATTGTACCACAAAATAAAAAATTTCTACAAAATTCAGACATTTTTAACCAAATAGTTGACTTTTTCACTGAAGATAAATGTTTAACCAAAGACGAAATAGTTAAATTTTTAGTTAAAAAATTAATTTATAACAAAAAGAAAACTTTAAAAAGTATTTTAATTTAAAATAAAGTTTTTTAACTAAAATGACGATTCACGAATAAAAAAAAGTAAATATTAACTAAATATTTAAATTTTCAACTGAAGAGAGTCAAGAGAAACTCAATTTTGTACTGTAACTAGTAAAAATGAACAGTTTGCTATAAGTTTTAGTTTTCAAAATAATGTTTTAAATGTAAATATTAAAATAAGTATATAGAAAAATTGTTATTTTTAACTTATTTTTAAAATACCTTTTTATCTGGTGTATAAAAATGACAAAATAACTTGATTAAATACATTATTTTTACTCTTGAACTTCAAAAATACAATTTTTTTTCAAATAAAATAATTAAATACATTCATGTGACAATTATGCCCAAAAAACGTGATAAATGGAATCTTTTCGAAACTTGAAATCTAATTAAAATACAGTGGAATTTAATTCTGCCTTGATGAATAGTTATTTCATACGGAAATAATCTGAAGATATATTTTGTATTTTTTTTTAAATATTACAAAAAAATAAAAGTATTAGTAAATGAAAAAATTCGCTATAATAAGGAAAGAAAATGTTAAAGAAGATGTAAAATCATATACAATATTCTCCTAACTGGAAAACCTGGAAAACCCTGGAAATGTCAGGAAATTTTTTTTAAAGTCAGAACATTTTTTCAAGAAAATGTTTAATTTTTTAAAAATTGCAATATTAAATTGAATAACTATGATTCTTCATTTTTAAAAATAGCTTTATATTCTTGTAATAAACTATTTGGTGAAACTTCGTTTTTTACATTAAATTTTTTAACTGAAAATTCACCTATTCGGTGGTTGAAAATTCCTGTATTTTGTTTAAATTCCATTATATTTTATCAAAAATTTTTATCTTTTCTGGTTGAAATATTAACTACTGAATTTTTCGTTCAGAATTCATCTTTTCTGAACGAAGATTTAATTATTGTTGTTATTATTTATTTTATTCACAATGCGTCTTTTCTCTCGCTGTCAATTAAATTTTTTACTGAAAATTCAACTATTCCAATTGCAACTTTAACTATTTTCTTTAAAATTATTTTATTATTGTTTGTTAGAAAATAATTTAAAAATGAAAATGTAACTATTTATTATTTAATTAAATTTTTTCTAGTTAAAAATGTATACTTTTTTCGTAGAAATGAATCTTCTAAGTTGAAAATTAATATTTTCATTTCAATGATTCTAGTTTAAGATACATCATTTTAGATGAAAATTCATGTTTTCGCTTAAAAATTTACAACTCCAGTTAAAGATTCATGATTTCATTTTAAAATTAATCAATTTGTTGGAAAAATTTAATATTTTTTTGAAAACTAGTTTTGTTGCAAGTTATGTGTTTTTCTACCGGAAAATGCAACTATTTAAATCGAAAATTAAATCCTTTCAGTTGAAAATTCCTTATTTTGGTTAAACATGAATTTTCAAGTGAAAATTTAAATATTCAATTGTTGGTTGACGATTTATCTTTTTGATTGAAAATTCATATGTTTTCTTGAAAATCTATGTTATATAATAAAAATTATTCTTCTTAGTTGAAAATTAATCTTTGTATTTGAAACATCAACTATTTCAGTTAAAGATTTATAATGTCAGTTGAAAATTCATTTTTTGTTTAAAACCCAACTATTTCATTATTGGTTGAAAATTGGTCTTGTTGGTTAAAAATAAAACTAATTGCTTGAAAGTTAAATAAAAATAATTAAAAAAATAAATCTGTTTTTTCTTTCTTGAAAAAAATATAATTTTTTTGAACTACCAATTTAACTATATTTCACTTTTGGTTGAAAACTGATCTTTGTTACTTCAAAATTCAGCTATTTTTTTTAGAAATTAACATTTTTTCAGTTGAAAATTCAACTCTTTAATTAAGAATTAATGTACTTTTTTTAAATCCTCTTTTTGGTACAAAATTAACCTTTTTGGTTGATAACACAGGCCCACAAAAAAACAAAAGTGTCTGTGCAATTGACCAGACCTATATATTTTTATGTATTTTTCGACGCTGAATCCGAATTTGCAATAAAAAAGTAGGGTCCAGCTACTTTTTTATGGGGGTTTGATCGAAAAACCTCATTTTTTACGGTTTTTTCATGGTTTTTTTTTTTAAATGAAAAAAAATAAAGAAAAATTCTATTTTTCTGACTTCAGAATCGAATTCTACGGGAAAAAATACATCGAAAACCATGTTTTGATTTTTTTAAATAAAAATTTCAACCCACCATACGGCGATGAAAAGGCAGA
>NC_046665.1:95978810-95980026 GCF_010883055.1 Belonocnema kinseyi | reverse complement strand
ATGTGAATCAAGGAAATGAAGCTTCAAGTTCATTAGGCAGCCCAGTTTTTCAAAGTTGCGTACCATTTTTTTTACAATAGTTTTGTAATTTACGTCTTTAGTATTACCCAAAAATTTTGTAGATACATCTTTAAAACTAGACCATGCTGCTTTCTCATCATCTTTCACAGTTCTTTCAAAGTTTTCATCTTTAAATAGAGTACGAATTTCAGGTCCATCAAAAATACCTGCGCTTAGTTTACCATCTGTTTTTTGGTGAAATACTTGGCTCAAATATTCGTAACATTCCCCATCTTGGTCTAATGCCTTGACAAATTGTTTCATTAAACCAAGCTTCATGTGAAGAGGTGGTATCAAAATTTTGGACGAATTCACAAGTAGCTCCTTAACAATATTTTGTTTTCCAGGTTCAAATGACTCTCTTAGTGGCCAAATTTTCTTTTTGTAGTGGTTTTCCCTATCTCTACTATCAAACATACACAAGTAACAAGGATATTTTGTAAATCCAGATTGTTGTCCTAGTAACATAGATAAAACTTTTAAGTCTCCACATATTTGCCATTTATGTTCCTCGTATTTTATTTTTGACAAAACCAATTCAATGTTTGAATACTCTTCTTTAAGCACAGTTGAATGCGCTAATGGTATAGGAGTGTACTTATTTGTGTTATGAAGAAGGACTGCTTTAAGGCTCCGCTTCGACGAATCAATGAACAGGCGCCAATCCTCAGGTTTGTATATACCTGGTTTTAATTCGTCAATAAGTCCTTTTACGTCAATGCAGTTAACTAGCCCTGAATCTTCTTTAAAATATTTTCGAAAGGTTTTCTCTCGGTCACGATATTCCCTTACTTTAGTTCCCTTTGTCAGCATATGTCACTTTTTAAAGTCTGAAGCCATCAATTCACATTGCTCTTTAGATAGGCCAGCCTTTCTAAATAAATCATTCAGACTCTTTTGATCATATTTTTTCACAGATTTCTCCACACCTTTAGGTACATATTCTTCATCATCATCTGAAGCGAGATTTTCTTCACTTTCGTCGGATTCGCTTAGATCTTCGGATGATATGTTATCGCTTGGTTTAGTTTCTTTCACATTAATCTGATTTGTTGAATGATCGTCCACATGCAGAGAATCTAAACATGTTGTAAAACTATCTCGTGATTCTTCATTTTCTAAACCTTCTATAAGGATTTTTTCTGGAAACTCAACA
>NC_046665.1:95960490-95978710 GCF_010883055.1 Belonocnema kinseyi | reverse complement strand
TTTATTGCAAATTCGGATTCAGCGTCGAAAAATACATAAGAATATATAGGTCTGGTCAATTGCACAGACACTTTTGTTTTTTTTTGTGGGCCTGTGTAATTCATCTACTTTTTTGAAAATTGTTTTTTGTATTATTTAATTATTTAATTAACCGTCCGTGCTAATATATTTAAGAATATCTTGCAATATTATTTGCATTTCTAGAAACTGAAAAAAAAAACATTTATAATAAACTCGCGAAACGGTATACATATTCCGATTCGATTACAACACGCATAAAATTTGCTTAAAATTTATAACAAAATGTTTAAAGGAAAGTAAATGAAGCAATAAAATCGTTGAATTTAAATCAATTACAAAATTTTATTTTAGTAATCTCTATTTACAAGCGCTTTTATTACTAGCAATATTAGTGTCAGTCAGTGTCTCTTAAAAATGTATGGACTTAAACTTAAGACTATTCTTTACACTCCTATGGATGAATACATAATAATAGAGAGGGTCTCAACTTTTAGGGAAAAGTTTTTGAGTCAACATAATTTAAAAAAATTTTGCGTACAAATAACGAAGAACTAAGATAAAAGAAAGTGTTGAAATTGGTAAAAAAATGAAAAATAAAAAGTGCTACTATGGTTGGGAACGTGATAATAGAGAGGGTCTCAAATTTTAGAAAACAGTTTTTGAGTCAACATAAATAAACAAACATTTTGTGCTTTCAAATAACGAAGAACTTAGAAATCTAAAACAAATATTGAATTTAGAAAAAAAAAATAAAAATTAAAATGTGCTGCTATGGATGAGCACGTAATAATTGGAAGGTTCTCAACTTTAAGAGTAGATTTTTAATTCAAGATACATAAAAAATATCTTTTGTGCGTACAAATAACGAAGAACTTTGAAATGCAAAGACAATATGGAATTTAGAAAAAAAATGCAAATTAGAAAGAGCTACTACGGATGAGAATGTGATAATAGAAAGGGTCTCAACTTTTAGAGAATAGTTTTTGAATCAACATAAATAAGTTAAAAAAAAATCTTTTGTGCGTACAAATAATGCAAAAATTTGAAATAAAAGCATAATGTTGACTTTATGAAAAAATAAAAAAATGAAAATTAGAAAGTGCTACTATGGATGAGAGCGTAATAATTGAAAGGTTCTCAACTTTTATAGGAGAGTTTTTGAGTCAACATAAATAAACAAAAATGTTGTGCTTTCAAATAACGAAGAACTTTGAAATGTAATGAAAATATTGAATTTAGAAAAAAATGAAAATTAGAAAGTGCTTTTATGGATGAGAACGTAATAATTGAAAGGTTCTCAACTTTTAGAGAACAGTTTTTGAGTCAACATCAATAAACAAAAATGTTGTGCTTTCAAATGGCGAAGAACTTTGAAATGTAAAGAAAATATTGAATTTAGAAAAAAATGAAAATTAGAAAGTGCTGTTATGGATGAGAACGTAATAATTGAAAGGTTCTCAACTTTTAGAGAACAGTTTTTAAGTCAATAAGATTTAAAAAAATATATTTTTTTGTGCGTACGAATAACGAAGAACTGAAATGAAAATACAATGATGAATTTAGAAAAAAAAATTAATAAATGCTACTATGGATGAGAACGTAATAATAGCAAGGTTCTCAACTTTTAGAGAACAGTCTTTGAGACAAGATACATGAAAAAATGTTTTTTTTGCTTTTAAATAACGAAGAACTTTAAAATATATGAAAATATTGACTTCAGAAAAAAAATGAAAATTAGAAAGTGCTGATATGGATGAGAACGTGATAATAGTCAGTTTTCAACTTTAGCAGAACACTTTTAGAGTCAACATAAATGATTTATGCTTTCAAATCACGAAGAACTTTGAAATCTAAAGAAAATATTGAATTTAGAAAAAAACAAAAATTAGAATGCGCTGCTATGAATGAGAACATAATAATTGAAAGGTTCTCAACTTGTACGGAACAGTTTTTGAGTCAAAATAAATCAAATATATATTTTTTTTCAGTGCGTAAAAATAACGAAAAACGGAAATGAAAATACAATGATGAATTTAGAAAAAAAAAATAATAAGTGCTTCTATGGATGAGAGCGTAATAATAGAAAGGTTCTCAACTTTTAGAGAACATTGTTTGAGTCAAGATACATAAAAAAATATATTCTGTGCTTTCAAATAACGAAGAACTTCGAAATGCAAAGAATGTATTGACTTCAGAAAAAAAATTAAAATTAAAAAGTGCTACTATGGATGAGAGCGTAATAATTTAAAGGTTCTCAACTTTTATAGAAGAGTTTTGGAGTCAACATAAATAAACAAAAATGTTGTGCTCTCAAATGACGAAGAACTTTGAAATATAAAGAAAATATTGAATTTAGAAAAAAACTGAAAATTAGAAAGTGCTGTTATGGATGAGAACGTAATAATTGAAAGGTTCTCAACTTTTAGAGAACGGTTTTTGAGTCAAAATAAATAAAAAAATATATATTTTTTCAGTGCGTAAAAATAACGAAAAACGGAAATGAAAATATAATCATGAATTTAGAAAAAAAATTATTAAGTGCTACTATGGATGAGAACGTTATAATTGAAAGGTTCTCAACTTTTAGAGAAGACTTTTTGAGTCAACATAAATAAAAAAAGTCAATTTTTTGTGCGTACAAATAACGAAGAACTAAATTGAAAATACAATGTTGAATTTAGAAAAAAAAGAATAAATGCTACTATGGATGAGAGCGTAATAATTTAAAGGTTCTCAACTTTTATAGAAGAGTTTTGGAGTCAACATAAATAAACAAAAATATTGTGCTCTCAAATGACGAAGAACTTTGAAATGTAAAGAAAATATTGAATTTAGAAACAAATGAAAATTAGAAAGTGCTGTTATGGATGAGAACGTAATAATTGAAAGGTTCTCAACTTTTAGAGAACAGTTTTTGAGTCAACACGATTAAAAAATATATATTTTTTTGTGCATAAAAATAACGAAGAACTAAAATGAAAATACAATGATGAATTTAGAAAAAAAATTATTAAGTGCTACTATGGATGAGAACGTAATAATAGAAAGGTTCTCCACTTTTAGAGAACAGTGTTTGAGTCAAGATACATAAAAAAATATATTGTGTGCTTTCAAATAACGAAGAACTTCGAAATGCAAAGAAAGTATTGACTTTAGAAAAATATGTAATTAGAAAGTGCTACTATGGATGAGAACGAAATAATAGAGAGGGTCTCAACTTTTAGAGAACAGTTTTTGAATTAGCATAAATTAAAAAATATCTTTTGTGCGTACAAATAACGCAAAACTTTGAAATAAAAGGACAATGTTAGCTTTAGGAAAACATAAAAAAATAAAAATTAGAAAGTGCTACTATGGAGGAGAACGTAATAATACAGAGGTTCTCAATTTTTAGTGAACAGTTTTTGTCAAGATACATAAAAAAAATTTTTTTGTGCGTACAAATAACGAAGAACTGAAATGAAAATACAATGTTGAATCAGAAAAAAAAATGAATATTAGAAAGTGCTACTATGGATGAATGCGTAATAATAGAGAGGGTCTCAACTTTTAGAAAACAGTTTTTGAGTCATAATGAATAAAAAAATATTTTTTGTCCGTATAAATAACGAAGATTTTTAAAAAGAAAAAATAATTTTGAATCTAAAAAAAAGGAAAATTATAAAGTACTACTTTAAGTGCTACTTTTCGAATCAATAACGCGTCTTGCTTCTCCAACCAAAGCGTGCAATGAAGGAGTAGCCCTATCAGTGGGATAATGTATATCGAACATAGCTTTTTGCATAAAAAGCCATAAGCTATGACAGCTTTCTGGAAAATCACAGTGGGCTGCGTAATAAATTTTGTAGGACAAGTCAATCGCATTCAAGAGTGATGAAACTTCATATTTGATATCGTTGACTACCACATATGCTGCTTTTACGCCCATAACTGATCCCACACCCACTGGTGTTGGGTGCAATGTTCGTCCGGTTCTTTTTAAGTCTTCACTTTTTTTCTTTAGGGTTGAATCAACATCCGCAGCGGACTGTAATCATTCCAAAAAATATTTTTTTAAATTCACGGTCACTCTGAAAGTTTCTTGAATAAATTAATTTACGTTAGCAACAATAAAGGGGGGGGGTCGTGTTACGGTATGGTCTATTATGTGGGGGGGGGGGGCTATTATGAACCGATTACGTAAGAGTTTTAATTTATGAATTTTCTGCAGCATTCACTTTGTATGTCAAAATTGTTAAATAAATAATTTTAATTCATCCTAAAACTCATTTCTAAATGTTTCTAAACATTATTTACAGAAGAGAAAATTTCCATACCACAACTATAACTTGGGAACTTTCTTACATACTTGAAGAGATCAGACAGATTGAATTATGGGCAAAAGCTCATTTGGAAGAATTAAAAAAAAATTAATTTTTTTTTAATAATTATAAAAGATTTGAGGATATTGAATTTTTAAAAAGATTTCTGCCAAAATTTGAAATGGTTTAGGTTTTATTTAAAAAAAAATAATAATATTAAGTTTTGAAGATTTCAAGGTGTCAGGGTGTCCAGCGACCTTGAAACCCTCACGAGAACCTTGAATTTCAATTTTTGTTCAGCTCTTAAAACAGTAATTTTATTGAAATGGGAAGAGAATTTAAATATTTTAGTTTATTATGAAAGAAACATCTCGTTTAGAAAAAATCTTGGTACTGAATAGTTGTTTATTTATTTAGATATAATTTAACTTTTTTTTATTACAGAATTAATAAATAGATATCAAGGCACATTTGTAGACTATACTAATTATTTTTTAGATGGCGAAGAACATACTTTAATATTCTGATTAATTTTATAAGTTTTTAATTTCGTCTCTGCTAATACAGAATATTGAAGTATAAATTTTGTTGTAGTATTCAACTTACACATTATAAAAGTGATAAGTTGAAAATTTCGATGCAAAATACAGATTTCACAACAATTTTACAACAATTTTAAAAATATAAAGATTTAAAAGATTTCAATACATTCCAGAAGAATTCAAAAGATTTCAAAACATTCCAGAAGATTTGAAATATTTCAAATAATTCAATGATTTCAACGAATAAAAAAGATTTTAAGAGCAAAGATTTAAGAAAGATTTCACAAAGATTTCAAGAATTTCAAAGATTTTTCAGGTGATATCAGAAGAATTAAAATAGTTTCAAGTATTTCATAAAATTTTAAACATTTAAAATGCTTTCCAAATTTTTTTTGAAGATTTTATAATATTTTAGATATTTCAATGATTTTAAAAGAACACGAAAGAATTAAAAAGATTTCTACGAGGGTAATATACGCAAACATGTACGTCAGATATAAAAGTTTTCACAACATTTCAATGTTTTTGAACGATTAAAAATTTTATTGCGAAGATTTCAAAAGATTTTAAATATTTCAATGATTTTAAAGAAATAAAAAAAAATTCACAAATACTCTAAAGAATTCTTGGGAATTTAAAAAGATTTCAAGAATATCCATGATTTCCGTTTGGCTTTCAGTAAAGTACACCAGATTTCAAAGATTTCATAACATTAAAAAAAATTCAACGATTTCCAATTTTGTGAGAAGATTTCAAAAGCTTTGAATGATTTTAAAGAAGTATAAAAGATTTTAAAAGATTTTAAAATATTTCAAACAATTTTTTAGGATTTCAAAAGATTTCAAGAATATCAAAGGTTTCAAAAAGATATATACAGAAAAAAGTACACCAGATTTCAACTATTGCAAAACTTTAAAAAGATTTCAAACAATTTCAATTTTTTTAGAGGATTTTGTAAGATATCACAAAGATTTAAATATTCCAATGATTTGGAACAAATACAAAAGATTTCAAAAAAAGGTACAATCTACCATATTTCAAGGATTTCAAATTATTAAAAAAATTCGAGTGATTTCAAACGATTACAAAAGATTTCACAAATATTTTAAAGAATTTATAAGGATTTCAAAAGATTTCACGAAGGGTAGAGTACACAAGTTTTAAAGATTTCAAAATATTTTAATGAATTCAAATAAACATACAATATTTCACGAGCAAAGGATAAAGAAAGATTTCAAAAATATTTCAAAGATTTCATCAAGGGTACACTACAACAAATTTCAAAGATTAAAGAAAAATTCAAAAATATTTTAAGTGATATTAAAATTATTTAGAAGATTTCAAAATATTTAACAAAGATTTTAAATATTCGAATGATTTTAAACGATTACAACAAATTTCAAAAAGATTTCAAAATATTTCACAAAGACCACTTATGTTCGCAAAAAAATGAGGATTTTATCACTTATGATTCGGCATTCTTTCTTAATGGTTCGCTAATAAAAAATGAAATGGCTATTATTTTTTACATGTATTACAAACGTTTATTTCATTTTTTGATCTAAAAGGTTCAAATAATTTTTGATTTCGAAAAATTAATTTCAAGAGATTATTTAAAAATATTACAAAAGATTTCAAAACTTCTCAAAGAAGAAACTGATAGATTTTAAAGACAATTTTTCTAATTTTGCAGACTTGAAAGAAATATCAGAAAAAAATAATTTTGGAAGATTAGAAGGTTTAGAAAATCTGCCAAGTTTGAAAAAAAAAACAGAATTTTCTCAATATTCGTGTGAAAATTTGAAATGATTTTTAATTCTGAAAAATGATCTTTAAGAGAAAATTAAAAAAGGTTTTCAAACAATTTTTTTTTAAATTCTAATTGAGTACATTCAGACATTAAAAAAAATTCAGATTTTTCGGAAAAATTCGTATTTAAAATGATTATAAAAAATTGCAAAAAGTTTCCAAAATTGTCAAAAATGGATCCACAAGATTTTAGAACAATTCGAGTAATTTTAAAAGCTATGTAGGAATTTTAGAAATTTTGAAGAGATAAAAAAATCGTTAACAATTTTTTAAACTTCTTCTAAATTTTTCCTTAAAGTTGGTAAATTCCTGTAAAATAAAAAAAAAAATGTTTAGATATTTTTTAGAAACTTTTTCCACATATCTGGTATCATCAAATATCATGTTGAATTTTATCAAGAAACGTAGGAAAATTATATTTATATAACCTTAAAGATCTGAAAAAACTGTTCCATTTTTTTTTATTTATTGAAAATGCATCTATTTGGTTGAGATTTTAAGTATTTTGTTGGAGTTTTTATCTCTTTTGTTTTAAAATGAATTTTTTTATGTAAATGAACAATTTCCCTAAAAATGAACGTTTTTCTTCAAAGTTCAATTGTTTTATTTTACATTTTTCTTTTGGTTTGAAAATTATAATATTTCGTTGAAAAAGAAACAACTTTTGCTGGAAGTACAATTTTTTGGCAGACTTTTCGACCAGACGTTCGATCAGACCGTGTGGCCTAATGGATAAGGCGTCGGACTTCGAATCCGAAGATTGCAGGTTCGAGTCCTGTCACGGTCGAAATTTTTTTTTATACTTATACCTTGAACACAATATTCAAGAACTATTTTTCGAAAATATTAGGGAAAATATATATTTTTTTATTTAAAATGAACTAAATCAAGATATGCCAAGCCAAAATGTCAAGAAAACAGTTAATTTTCAGCAAAATAGTTGAATGCTGAACCAAAAAAAAGTAATAATAATAATAATTTGTAACAACTTCATTCTTTGATAAAAAAATATGAGTTTTAAAAGAAATGGATTAATTATTCTATCGAGAAATATGCATTTTTAACAAAATTATGAAATTATTAACCAAAATAGATTAATTCTTCATCTAAAAACCGAATTTTTCACCAAATAGTTTCAATTTTCAACCCAAAAAGGATTTCTCAGTCGAGAAAGAATTTTTTTTGATTATCGTGAAACAGTTCCTAAAGTAAATTTTTTAACAAAGTAGTTTAATGATTAACCTAGAATTTGAATTTTCAACAAAAGAATACGAATTCAGCACGAAAAATATTATGCAGTTGATATTAAAACTAAAAAATATTTTTATTTTCAATCAAAAAGGTTAGAATTCATCTAAAGGGATGAATTTTCAAGAAAATAGTATTTTCAAGCAAACAAGATTTTTTACTCAAGAAAAAAAATTAGGTAAATTATAATTTGAAGCAAAAAATATTTTTTAATGCAGAATACAAATTACAAACAACTATTTATTTTCTAGGTTTGTTCCTTCATTTTTTTATTTAAGAAAAAATTTTTAAAATATATTTAGGACTTTTTCACGCTTGATAATTAAAAAAAAAATTTTATAAGTTGTTCGAAGTTAGCAAGTATTTTTAATCTATTCAAAACTTCAAAAATTCCTAAATATTTTTTAAACTGATACGAATTATCCCTAAAATTGGCTTAAAATCTTCCGAGAACAGTATTTTCCTATTTTGAAAATCTTTTATAATGTTTTCAAATCTTTTCAAATCTTTTCTTACCATTAATTTTTCAATCCTAAAACTTTTTTAAATATTTTTAAAAATTTCAAATTTTATTTCAAAATCTTCAAAAACCACGCTTTTGTTTAGAGTTAAAAAAAAAACTTTTCAAATTTTAAATCTTTGTGAATTTTTTTACAAACTTCTAAATATTTTTAAAATGATTGGAATTTTTCCTAAAGATTTAAAAGTTTTGCAAAATTAAAAAAATTGCTTTAAAATCTTTTAGATTCTTTTTTGACTATTTTTTAAAAATATTTTAGATTGCTTCGAAAATATTTTTAAATATTCTCTTAAAATAAGTTTTTTGCAATAAAAAATCATTTAAAATTTTCCCAGAAATCTTCAGCAAATTTTTTTATTCTCTTGAACTACATTTTGAATGAAATTTGGTCTAATTTTAAATTATTTTATAATCTTTTTAAAATTTCTAAAATTTCGAAATATATTATGAAACAATTCAAAAGTTTCGTGACTAGTTTTTCAAATCCTACACAGAAAAAATGGCATAAAATCAAAGCTTAAATAATAATTAAGATATTTTATGTCTTTTTGCCATAATTTGATATTTCTTATTTTTTTTGAAAGTCTGAAAAACTTTGCAAATTATGGTGTGCTAGCAAAATGAAAACTTGTTCTTTTATCGATAATGCTTAGAAACATTCAGAAATAAATTTTGTGAAAGGGTTATGAATAGAATCCTTTAGTATTTTTTTTTCTTAAATTTGGGGAAAAAGTAAAGAATAGAAGTATTTCCTCCATTATTAACGAATTATTTACAATATAAATATGTATTATCTTTTAGAAACAAATCTATAGAATAAAAAAATCTTATTTGGGAATTGCCAATTACAAATTTGCATTGGCTAAAAACGGATTTTACGTTTATTAATGCCATTAAATAAAATAAATGTAGATAACATATTAATATCAATACGAAGTACTTTAAATTTCTAAGACTTCAAAGTGAAATATATTGCATTTTCATTGAAGTAATTGCATTTTCAAACAAAAAAGATGTTCTACTTAAAGAGATGAATTTTCAAAGAAAAATACTAATTGAAAAAAATTTATAATTATATTTTAATTTAATTATTTAATTTTTCAAATTATTTAATCAAATTTAGTAATTCTATTTAATTTAAGTTAATGGTTTAATTTCCTCTAATCTTTTTCATTATTTAATTATTACTATTTAATTATTTATAATTATTAATATTATTTCAATAATTTTCAACCAAACAGTTGTAATAACAACCAAATAAATGAAATTTCCTCTAAAAAGACGAGTTTCCGAAAAAATAGTTGAAAATTTAACTCAACAGTATAATTTTTAATGAATTTTTAGATAAATTTTTTAAAAAGGAGATAAGTTTTTTTTATCCAGAAATTCGAGTTTTTAACAAAATACATGAATTTTCTACCAATATCGTTGAATATTTAACGAAATCAATATACAGTAAAAATTTCGAACCAAAAATGAAATAGTTAAATTTCCAGATAAAAACTGTGATGACAAAAATTGAACAAAAAGATTGTTAAATTGTCAACCAAAAAGATACATTTTCGAACAAGAAAATTAATTTTCTATAAAAAAGACGAATTTTGTAAATTTTTTTTTAATTTCGAAGAAAATTATTTAATTTTTAAGCCAAAAAGAGGAAGTATCTACAAAAAATTCGAATTTTTTTCGCAGGAATATGTTCTTAACAAAAAAAGTTTAGTATTCAATAAAATAGTTTCATTTTCTACGAAATTGTCGAGTTAAAGCCAAAAATATGAATTTTCTATATAACCGTACAATTTTTATTTTTAGTAAATTTAGAAGCAAATATTCGGAATTTTTAACTATAATTATGAAAGCTTAATTAAATTTTTGTTAACAGAAGTTTAACTTGAAGTGAACCAATCGAATTTTCAACAAAAAAAAGATTCTCAATGAAGCATGTATCATTTGATATTTCAACCAAACAATTGCATCTTTAAAAAAAAAACCCCACCCCCTTTTTCACCAACCTAAGGTTTTAGTCCCCACCCCTTTATGGAAAGAATCGCCAGGCCACTTTTTATTTTAACACTACACCACTGCCGATGATCCATGATTTTAGGAGAAATAGTATGGGACTGTTGTATAGGATGGGTCACTGTATAGCAGCGATTCCCAAACTAGTGCCGCCGGCCGATAAGGCTGCCGCCGGCAGGGGGATGCCGCCCCGGGCCGGGCAGCTAGGCAGGCTCCCCGCTGCGAGCAGAAGGCTACTTTCCACTACTTTCGTGTACCTACCACGAATGACCCTTTCATTGTTATGAACTTGCAATAACTGAAATTATAAAGACTTAGCTCAATTAAATTTCAATTGGTTGAATGAATTTCGTGATATAATTTAAAGAAAATAAAAATAAAGTTTTTGAAAATCGGTTAATATCCGAACTAATAAATGAAATATTTACAAATCTTGTGAATGCAACAAAAGTGCGATAACTCTTGAAGTTATTATCCGATCTTCTTCTACCTTTTTTAAATGTTTATTTGATAATTTAACAAATCTAACGAAACTTATTAAAATTCTATTGATTAATATTTAACCAACTTTTCATTTTTCTCAACCAGCTCTAATTCTCTGACAACGAAAAGGTCAGCGAAGCAAGCAACCGAGCACGAACGACTAGCGTCCAGTGTCTCACTTGGGTTCCAGTATTGTGAAAAAATTTGAGGGTGGGGCCCCTGCCGCTCCCCAGAAAGTGCATAAAAAGGTTTGGGAATCGCTGCTGTATAGGTTGGAACAGCGCATTTTCCCCATTTTTTTTAAACTGGTGCCACCTACTATTATTGTGACATATTAGTATTACTATGGATAATGATATATGACAGTAATAACAGGGGGCATCAGTACAAAGAAATGGAAAAACACGTGCTGCCCAAACCTATTCAGTGTCCCAACCTATACAGTAGCCCAACCTATACAGTGTTCCAACCTATATAGTGATCCAACCTATACGGTTTCCCAGCCTTTACAATTATCCAGCCTATAAAGTGTCCCTACATATACAGTATTTCAATATATAGTGTCCCAACCTATCGAGTGCTCTAACCTATAGTGTCCCAACGTATAAGGTGTCTTATTCTATACAGTGTCCCAGCCTATATAATGGCCCAGCCTATAGAGTGCCCCAACCTACACAGTATTCAAACATATAGAATACCCCAACCTATAAAGTGTCCCAGCCTATACAGTGACCCAACCTATACAGTTTCCCAACCTATACAATAATCCAGCCGATACACTGTCCCCACATATACAGCATTTCAAGATATAATGTCCCAACCTATCGAGTGCCCTAACCTATAGTGCCCCAACCTATAAGGTGTCTTAATCTATACAGTGTCCCAGCCTATATAATGGCCCAGCCTATAGAGTGGCCCAGCCTACACAGTATTCCAAAACATATAGAGTACCTCAATCTATAAAGTGTCCCGACCCATAATGTGCCCCAATCTATAAAGTGTCCCAGCCTATACAGTGACCCAACCTATACAGTTTCCCAACCTATACAATGATCCAGCCGATAAGCTGTCCCAAAATATACAGTATTTCAACATATAGTGTCCCAACCTATCAAGTGCCCTAACCTATAGTGTCCCTAACTATAAGGTGTCGTAATCTATACAGTGTCCCAAAATAGAGTGCCCCAACCTACACAGTATTCAAACATATAGAATACCCCAACCTATAAAGTGTCCCAGTCTATATAGTTTCCCAACCTATACAATAATCCAGCCGATAAACTGTCCCCACATGTACAGTATTTCAAGATATAATGTCCCAACCTATCGAGTGCTCTAACCTATAGTGTCCCAAACTATAAGGTGTCTTACTCTATACAGTGTCCCAGCCTATATAATGGCGAACCTATAGAGTGCCCCAACCTACACAGTATTCCAAAACATATAGAGTGCCTCAATCTATAAAGTGTCCCGACCTATAATGTGCCCCAATCTATAAAGTGTCCCAACCTATACAGTGATCCAACCTATACAGTTTTCCAATCTATACAATGATCCAGCCGATAAGCTGTCCCAAAATATACAGTATTTCAACATATAGTGTCCCAACCTATCAAGTGCCCTAACCTATAGTGTCCCTAATAATAAGGTGTCGTAATCTATACAGTGTCCCAGCCTATAGAGTGCCCCAACCTACACAGTATTTAAACATATAGAATAGCCCAACCTATAAAGTGTCCCAGTCTATACAGTGACCCAACCTATACAGTTTCCCAACCTATACAATAATCCAGCCGATAAACTGTCCCCACATATACAGTATTTCAAGATATAATGTCCCAACCTATAGAGTGCCCCAATCTACACAGTATTCCAAAACATATAGAGTGCCTCAATCTATAAAGTGTCCCGACCTATAATGTGCCCCAATCTATAAAGTGTCCCAGCCTATACAGTGATCCAACCTATACAGTTTCCCAATCTATACAATGATCCAGCCGATAAGCTGTCCCAAAATATACAGTATTTCAACATATAGTGTCCCAACCTATCAAGTGCCCTAACCTATAGTGTCCCTAACTATAAGGTGTCGTAATCTATACAGTGTCCCAGCCTATAGAGTGCCCCAACCCACACAGTATTCAAACATATAGAATACCCCAACCTATAAAGTGTCCCAGCCTATGCAGTGACCCAACCTATACAGTTTCCCAACCTATTCAATAATTCAGCCGATAAACTGTCCCCACATATACAGTATTTCAAGATATAATGTCCCAACCTATCGAGTGCCCTAACCTATAGTGTCCCAACTTATAAGGTGTCTTACTCTATACAGTGTCCCAGCCTATATAATGGCCCAGCCTATAGAGTGCCCCAACCTACACAGTATTCCAACATATAGAGTGTCCCAACCTATAGAGTGTCTTAACTTATAAAGAGTCCCGACCTATAATGTGTCCCAATCTATATAGTTTCCCAGCCTATACAGTTGTCCAGCCTATAGATTGTCCCAAACTATATAGTATTGCAACATCTAGAATGACCCAACCTATCGAGTGCCATAATCTATATAGTTTCCCAGCCTATAAAGTGTCTAAATCTATACAGTCTCCCAGACTATACAGTGTGCCAACTTATACAATGGTCCAGCCTATAGTGTCTTAACCCATACATTATTCCAACATACAAATTGACCCAACCTATAAAGTACCCTAACCTATAAAGTGTCCCAACCTATAAGGTGTCCCAATCTATACATGGTTCCAAACTATACAGTGTCCTAACCAATACAGCGGTCCAGCCTATAGTGTCCCAACCTGTAAGTATTGCAACATCTGGAATGTACCAATCTATCGAGTGCCCTGACCTATAAAATGTCCCAACCTATGAGGCATCTTAGTGCATACAGTGTCCCAACCTATAAAATGGTTAAGCCTATAGTGTCCCAACCTACACAGTATTCCAACATATAGGGTCCCAACGTATAGAGTGCCCTAAAATATAAAGTATCCCAGCCTATACAGTGTCCCAAGCTATACAGTGGTTTAGCCTATAGTGTCCTGACCTAAACAGCATTCCAACATATAGTGTACCAACCTATAGAGTGCCCTAACATATAAAGTGTCCCAGTCTATACAGTGTCCCAATCTATACAGTGTCCTAACCTATACAGTGGTCCAGCCTATAGAGTTTCCCAAAATACACAGTATTCGAACATACAGAGTGTCCCAACCTATTAAGTGCCGTAACCTATAAAGTTTCCCAACCTATAAGGTGTTCCAATCTATTCAGTGTCCCAGACTATACCGTGTCCCAACTTATACAATGGTCCAGCCCATAGGGTGTCCCAACCTATACAGTATTCCAACATAAAGAGTGTCCCAACCTATCGAGAGCCCTAACCTATACAGTGTCCCAACCTATAAGGTGTGCCAATCTATACAGTCTCCCAACCTGTACCACACTCCTCCACAATCGACTGAAAGATCCCAGACACTCAATAAATGAACTGAATAAATAAAATACGAATTCGAGAATAATTGTAAAATACTTTCTCTTACAGAAATGTAGATGATGAATGTATCTCTCCGCTCGCTAGATGTCATTTTTCGTGTTTCTTCTTGATCATCGTTTCTTCGCTTTCTGCGTCCACACGGTACTAAATAGGGAAGCAAGAAGAGAATAACTCCATCTTGTTGCTCTGAAAATGTACAGAAACAATTTGATTTTAATCTTCGTTTTAATAACATTTTTTTTAAATATTGATTCACAGACACGTTTTGGAATGAAAACACATACCAGAAGTTAAAGAAGGCAGCAAATGAACATAGGCTTTATCATCTAATGTTTTTATCGTTTTGCAAGCTTGAAGCTTTGAAATGAGATGAGGTTTTAATATATTCCACGACTCAGTAAAATTGAATGGTTTCTTTTTGTAAAGTTGATCAAAGTCGCTTTGAATCTGTAATCCACAATAATATATAATTCAAAAATACAGTAAAACCCGGATTTAATGTCAATTTGGGGACTGGTCGTGACCTCCTCCCGCAGCTCCTCTTCCCAACCCCATCGCGCGGCGTCAATTCTCAGAAACATTAAATCCAGAAACATTAAATCCAGAAACACTAAATCCAGGTTTGACTGTAATTACTTCGTAAAGCTCTTTGTCTGGGCTGATTCTAGAGAGACAGATCAGCGACCTGGGTCGGAGCATAAGGGGTGCTCGGAAAATTGAAAATTAGGGAAAAGTCAATGATTTTTAACCAGCATATTGAAAAGTCAGGAAATCTCTATAAAAGGCACTTTAAATCACTGAAGATAATAAATTTAAAATTTTCTAAATTTCACTTTGAAATTTTTTTATTCCGTATTTGAAAGATTTATGTTAGAAATGTGACGAGATTAAGACTTTGACATTTGAATGAAAATGGTTAGGGAAAATAAAAAATTGGCCAGAGTAAATTTAGAGAAATTTGTAAATTGAGTTTTGGTCTACCCTGATATAATGATCTCATTAATAATTTATTTGCCTTGCTTATTTGGTTAAAAATTCTTTTTTTTTTTTTTAGTTGAAAATTAATTTTTGTGGTCGAAAATTTAACTATATCAGTTGTAGATTCATAATTTTGGGTTTGAAAATTTATTTCATTGGTTGAAAATTTAACTACTTTCTTGAAGTATAGTTTCCTTGTTGAAAAATTAATTTTTTCAACTAAAAATGTAAATATTTTATTTTGGACTGATAATAGATTTTTATTTCAAGTTAAAAATTAAACAACTTCGGTAAAAGTTGAACCACTTTGTTAATTTCGTTAAAAACTCGTATTCATTGGTAGAAAACTGATCTTTCTTGTTCCAAGTTCAGGAATTTGAATGACAATTTTTCTACTGTCTTGACCTACAAATCTTTATTTGTTGTAAACTCGCCTTTTTTATTAAAAAATCTGAATCCTAGGTTTAAAGTTAAAATACTTTCGTAAAAATTCTTTGTTTTTTTTTGGCTGATGATTCATAATTTTGATTGAAAATTCAACTATTCATTTAAAATTTGTTTAAATGAAAATTACATTTTTGTTTGAAAATTCTTCCGTTTGGTTAGGAAGTCATCATTGTGGGATTAGTATTTTTTTCATTAATCTTTAAAAAAATGTTCACAAAAACAAATTGTTTTCATAATTTTAGAAATTACTACTATCCGCAAAATCATTCAACAATTTGTAAGTTTTTAAGGAATTTCATCAGATTTGATTAAATTTGACGGTATTCCAAAAATTTAATGACATTTTAATGAAATTTTCAAGAATGTTTTCACAAGAATTGAGGGATTTCGAAAAGTTCCCAAGATTTTAAATATATTTAAAAATATTTCAGGGTATGTTGCGACATTTAAAAAAATTCGAAAGTTAAAAATTTGTAAAAATTTAGTAAATCTTTTGAAACACCTTGAATTATCTGAAACGATTCCAAGCAATTTCGAAAGATTTCCATTTTGCAAAATATTTCAATGGATTTTCAAGGAACTTCATGAAATTTTATCAATTTTTTTCAAGGATTTTAGTAATTTTAAAGGATTTTACAGTCTCAGCTACTTTACAGCTTTTACAGGGATTTCAATGAATTTCCACGATCTCAAGGGATTCCATAAAAGTTCAAATATTTTAAGCAATATCATTTTGAAGGATTCCAATGAAGTTTTCAGATATAAAAAAAATGTAAAGTAATGTCATCCGATTTCAATAAATTTCGCAAAATTGTATGAGATTTTCAAATATTTCAAAGAACTTATTTACAAAAATTTGAAGATTTCATAAGATAAGATATATATCATAAGATTTGATTAAATTTCCAAATTTTTAAATGTTACAAGAAATTTCAATTTTTCCAACGAATTTGAAAGGATTTCAATGGATTTGAGGATATATTTAAAAATTCCAAAAAGTTTTCATTCAGGAGCTTAACAATTTTCCAAGGGATTTTATAGGACTGGAAATATTTTAGGTTATTTTAAAAAAAGGACCTCAAAGGACTTCATAGAACTTCAAATATTTAGAGGAACATCATCAGATTTGATGTAATTCCACGGGATTGCAAAAGATTATATAATATTTTATTTAGACCTCAAATAATTTATTCACAAGGATTGAGAGATTTCAAAAGATTTCAAAGATTTGAGGATATTGTCAAATATTTCAAGGCATTCAAAAAGATTTTAAAGAATGTAAAATATTTCCTGCTATTGAAAAAATATATCCAGCAAAATAAATTCTCTTTTTTATTTTTTGAAATTGCTACTAAACAAAAAATCATCAACATTTTTCTTAAGTTTATCACGTTTTGCAGTATTTCCTTAACCCTCAAACGGTACACTCCAACCCAGCATACTTAAAAGGAACACTGGTGCGAATTGGTTTGTTTGCAATGTTAATATTAAATATTTAATATATTGAACATATAATACACAACTAAAATATATCACACATATTTAACATATATATTTAATATATTTGGAGATAATCCGCTTCAGCTGTGTTTGCGTAAATGCCAATAAATTGAAACAACTTTGGGTGCGAATTCGCACTAGTGTATCGCTTCAGGGTTAATACATCCTTAGATTTGATGATCTCCTTTTCTAGACTTAACGACAGATTAAACAGGAAGTAAAAATATCTAAAACCTTTAGAAAAGTGTTTCAATCTTCTAAATTGTTGTTAAAATAATAACGGTATAATGAAGAAAAATGTTATCAGCGTTTTTAATGATAAGCTTTTCGAAAAATTTAGAAAAGCACATAAACAATATAAAATAACTAAATATATGTGCTAGTAAGATATATATTTTAAATTGAGTTATTTATGAAAATATTTTTTAAAATTACGTGACTTAGTCGGGGGTGAAGGGGGCAAACTATTTTGTTACGAATTTCTTACACGGGAAGGGGAGAGGTAAACAAATCGACAAAAATGAATGGCCTCTAACTGGAAATTTAAAAAGAAAGTACCAAATCAACTGCTTGCTGTTCACGAAGGCATGGGAAGGTTTGATAATATTCAAAAAGTTGCTTCATTGCTAGTTCAGAATGGCCTTCAGTTCTCGCTTCAAAAGTTTCCTTCCAATTTTTGAGAACATCAGACCAGGGAAGAGAATTGTTTAATAACCAATCCAATTTTTTTCGTGTTTCGCCTGAAAGTAAAATATAATACGCAAATTAGCCTAAATTATTTTTTTCCTTAAGTTGTATATTTTTATCAGGTGCGGATTCAGAAGAGTGACATTGG
>NC_046665.1:95902545-95960390 GCF_010883055.1 Belonocnema kinseyi | reverse complement strand
TACATATTATATATTTTATAATTATAATATAATAATTTTATTTGAGACCATTTCTCTTAAGATTTAAAAACCTAAAAGATTATCATAACAATTTTTTAATTTGATTTTTATCAATAATTTTTTATATGATGCGTAGTTTTTGTTTTAATCATAAGAAAAACATTGAAAATAAAAAAATAGAATTTTTAGAAAAACGACACAAGGTAAGAAAAAAAATTAGACAACAAAAGTTGTGAACCACAGAAAGAACCACAAATTTGTGCTTCACTATTTTTTGATAAGAGGCGTATTTTTTCTTTTCATCGTAAACAATATTAAAAATAAAGAAATTAAATTTGTGGATAAACGACATAAGATTTACAAAAATGAATAAACAAAAATTGTTCGCCTAAAAAAAACCTATAGATTTTTTATGAATCATTATTCTCAAGGATGCTTAATTTTTGTATCAATCTCAAAAAATAACATTAGGAATAAAGAATTAACTTTTTTGAAGACAAATTTGCTTAGGACCACCTTACACTATAATGCGCATTTGTTGTGCAAATTGTAAAAAATAACATTGAAAATAAACAAATTAAATTATCGAAAAACGACACAAGATGCAATACAATTTTTAATGACAAAATTGTTTTTTGTTTTTGATATTATATTTTTAAATGATAGAAACAAGCCATTGAAGATCAACTGGTTTGAATATCAATGGATATTATTAATTGCAATAATATACATTTATTAAAATGATACATTTGTGAGGGTAGATGAGAATAAAAATTGATGCAAAATATAGAACAAATATTAAAGTATTTATGGAAAATAAGATTTTTATTTGATATTTTAATATCTGAATAATCGGACACAGACCGATGTACATGAATAATTATAAATGTGTTCGTTAAAGTCAAAGGAACTTTAACAAAAGAGAATTCACAATCACCTACACAAATGTGGGGAAATCTGAAGATCGAGCGCACAGCGCGAGGCAAATATATTATCAAGCGCGAAGCGCGAGGTCGAACACATGCGCGCGCTTCTTTTTTTTTATTGTAAATGTTATACAAATAAATATAAAATCTTATTGTACTAATTTAATCATAATAAATTAATTTTGGCATCCCCAATGATTCTCTTGGAGATATTCTTGAGCAACTACACTATATTCACTTCTCCAATTGGATTGGTAACCCCAGCCACCTCGATAATGTCGAGGACCTCCTCGGTTTCCACCACTCCAATTGCCTCTTGGAATAGGAGTCGATTCAACCGAATTGGCCATCGACACAAATAAATTCGCAAGATTTTGCATTGTTTGCCGTTTGTCCCTTTTAATTCTCTGTTTGCACAAATAACGAACATATCTTCCGGCTCTTGGCTTATGGATTTCTGAAATAATATCAGAAAATATAAATATACACTCAACTTTTTTGGTTCATAATACAGTGAAGTCTCTCTTATTCCCCATCTCCCCTATTTCATCTTCTCCGTACACGGTCATTTCCAATATCTCCATTTGCGCAGTTCGGCACCTCCCGCCACAGTCCATGAACGCTCTCCTCCGCGTCAGTAGCTGACCAATTGAAAAGAGGCCCGAAAAGCTGGAAGGCCTCGTTGGTTTGAATTAAGTATTTTAGCATGACGTCATGGAAATGCAGACAACTTTTTTGAGAAAATATTTTAAACTTAAAAGTCATAAATATACGAACAGTAATATTTCTCAAGAGTAAAATATATTTTTTGAGTCATGGTCTATTCTTTTGTCGATTTACGACTTCTCAGTGTCATGAAATAAAATAAAATATAAAAAAAATTATGTTAGTGGCATCCTAACCTCACATTTCGGGCAGATGCTTGCTTGTTAAAGCCCAAGAAGCTTTAACAAAAGAGAATTCACAATCTCGAAATTTAGTTGTCGATAGTTTGACTTCATATTTTAAAAGTTCTATGCAAAAATGTAGGGTAAGTACAATGATCGAATGCGAAGCGTGAGAACCAACAGTTGCGCGCTCCAGGCGCGCTCAAAATTGCGAGCCGCGCGCGATGCGTGTACCCGCACTAATTATTTTGTTAAAAATTCTTTTTTTTGTTGTTTAAATTTCTTTTTTTTTAATTTAAAGTTTAACTATTCCACTTTTTGTAGAAAATTGATCTTTTTTTGCTGAAAATTCGTCTTTTCTGTTAGAAAATTAATGCTCTGTTTTGAAAATTGAACTATTTGGTTGTAGATTTATGTACTTTGTTGACAATTTGTCTTTTTTATTGAACTCAATGGTTACAAATAAAGGATTTAAATCCTTTTTGGTTGAAGTACTGACTATTGAATTTTTCTTTAAAAATACATCAAAAGATAAAATATAATTTTTTTTACAGAAAATTTAATTACTCCTTTGCTGATGGAAAATTTTTTTTAGTTAAAATTCAATTCTTTGTTGGAAAATCTGAAAATCTTCTCGGTTAAAAATTGAAGTGTTTTGTTGCAAATTTATTATTTTTTTAATGATTATTTTTTTTCACTAGAACAATTGTCTGGTTTCAACTGTTTTTTATCAAAATTTTTTATCCTTTTCGTTGAAAATTAAATTCGTCTGTTTGGACAGAAAATTCGTCCTTTTGGATTAAAAATTAGTTGTCGAAAATTAAGTTTGCTCTTTTTTTTTTCTGAAAATTCAGCCGCTTGGTTTAAAATTTATCTTCTTAGGTTGCACATTTAAAAATTTGATTAAAAATTTAACTATTTTGTTGAAAATTAGTTTTTTTAGGTAGAAAATTCAAGTATTTAGGTAAAATTTCCACTATTTTGCTGAGAGTTTTTTAGCCGAAAATTCCACTGTTTTGTTGTAAATTTATCCACTTGGACATTTAATTTTTGATTAAAAATTTATTCTTGTTAAAAATTCGTTTATTTACTTAAAATAGAATTTTTTAACTGATAGTTTAAATATTTCAATTAAAGATTTATGCAGTTTAGTTGAAAATTCGTTTCTTTGGTTGAAACTTTGAACTATTTTGTTAAAAAATTATTTTTTTAAATTGAAAAATCTTTTTTTGTTTGTTAAAAATCCTACTATTTTGTTGACAGTTTAATTACATTGTTCAAAATTCGATTGTTTCTTTTTTTTTGAAATATTAACTTTTTTTGGTTGAAGTTTAAGCTTTTTTTATTTTTATAACCTAGACTGTCTGGTTGAAAATGCATTTTTGTACGTAGAAAATTCAAGAGTTTGTTTAAAAATGGCACTTTTTTGCTCAAAAAACATTGTTTTGTAGAAAATTAAAGTTTTTATTTAAAAAAAGTCATCTTTCTTTTCGGAAAATTCTACTTTCTTGTAAAAAATTCGTCTAATTTAATTTATAAATTTATAAATAAATTTATCATTTTTTATTGGAATTTTTTTATGTTAAAAATTCAGCTGCCATCAAAAAATACTGTTATTTGGTTGAAAATTCAGCGGTTTTTGGCTGAAGTTAATTCTTTTCTGTTTGAAAATTTAAAAACTCAGTTGGAAATTCATCTTTCTAGGTTGAAATTTAACAATTTAGATAAAAATTCAACTATTTGTTTTGGAAATTTAACTATTGTCTTAAAAAGTCATCTTTTTTAGGTCAAAAATGTAACTGTTTGGTTAAAAATTCGTCCTTTTCAGGGGCGCACAAACCATGTATGAAAAGTAGCGGTTGCTACCCAAATGGGGGGGGGGGGTACTTAAAAGGTTGGGTGGGTGGGGTGTGGGTTTGAGCCAGATGGACTGGAAAATGTAGATTTTATTGAAAGTGATACTAAACGATTCATGATTTTAAGTAAAAATGAAGAAAACGCGTTTTTAAAATGTGAAAATAGCTTGTCGCTACCCCGGTGGCGGAGGAAATGTGCGCCCCTCGTCCTTTTAAATTAAAAATTTAATTGGGCTGAAATAAAAATAAATGAATTGGAATTTTTTATCTCTAATCTAAAATTGCATTGTTTCATTTCGTTCATTAAATATTAATGGTCAGGGAGAACGAAACACTGAGGCCTCCAGTCCATGCAACAGAACGGCCGGAGCTCGGAATGGCCGGAATGAGGCGTTGACCAATCAAAAACGTTCCGCGGAAACAGTGTCATTCTCGCGCCGAACTCAGCCTTAGTGTTCGGCATTGTCAAACACATGAACCGAATGACCGTAACCGGGAATGGCCAGAACACCAATCATAGAGCATCTTTGACAAGAAGGCACTTTTTCGTCTTGCCGAAAAAAAATTTCTAACACTTCGGCTGAGTTCGGCGCGAGAATTACACTGTTCCGCGCAACGTTTCTGATTGGTCAGCGCCTCCTTCCGGCCATTCCGAGATTCGGCCATTCTGGTGCATGGACTGGAGGCCAGACTAGGGAAAAATCATGGAATTTTGAAAATAAAGTTCTTCAGCCACCTTGTTGACTTAATCGATTTTAAATATTAAGCACTGTTTTTAAGAAAATTAAAAAGATAAAAGATAGAAATCCAAAATCAGATCTCAGTAAAAAAGAAAAAAACCTTGGGGAGGGGCGGGGGGAGTCATCGCTTTCGCCACCCTATAGATCCGCGCCTAATTTTAATTGTAATTTTTTTTTTTAACTAACCGTCTACTACTGCTGTTCTCTCCGGCTTCTTTTTCTTGAATTTCCGACCTTCCAAGACGCCTTGATCTCTGAGAACTGACTTCATATAATTATAATGATCCCATAATTTTCCATGTGCCAAGATTCGCACTCCATTCAAAGTTTTAAATCCTCCAAAGTAGGTGTCTGTCTTTTCACTAGGGAATATCTTCACAATGTCGTTTGCATAATTCTGCATTTGATTCGAAGTTATTCTATTTAAAATATATAAATTGAGATGGGAGTTGTTAATTAAAAATTAATTAATTGAGAAAGTAGGTCACTTTAATTTTGAGAGAATTCAACTCACGTAAATTCTTCGAGTTTCTCTTCACCATCGTCGGATAAAGTTGATAAAGCTTTATCCATTTCGTGTTTCACGATCAGATGGACTAAAATTGTTCGAACAGTGTCGGGAAGAAATCCTCCATTGGTTTTGTAGGATCTTTTTATTATTTTTCCATCGCCTCCTTTTGTTAGAAGTACTTCTAATTCCTGAAAAATTAGTTTTGTTTGTTTGCTATTAAGGTGATTTTTCAGGGTGACTTTTTAAATCCTGGAAACAAATTCCCTGAGATTTCAGTTTATTTCAATTTATTTATTGTAAATAATTTTGTTATTGTCCTTGTAAATATATGAATGTGTGAAAATAGTATTATTCATATCTAAAACTAAATAAATTTTTTTTTTTCATTTGTGAAAGTAAATTTATTCAAGGATAAGTAATACCTTAATTGTACAAGTCTCTAGAAATTTAATTAATTTATTTAACTTTAAAAAGTTAAAGGAAATTATATGTTGAATTTTCAACCAAAAAAGATGAGTTTTTATTAAAAAATAGAATAGTTAGCTTGACAGATAAAAAAATTAATTTTCGACTAAAAAAAGAAGTTTTCAACAAAATATGTACTTTAATTTAAAACCAAAAAGATGAATTTTCAAATAAAATTAAGAATTTACAATTGCTTTCAAAATTCCGTACAAAAAGATAAACTTTTTAAAAAACTGGATTTTTTTGTCAAAAAAGATGAATTTTCTACAAAATACATACCAAAGAATATTCAAATCAATTAATAGTAGTTCAACTCTCAGTTACTTGAAATCAATTTAAAAAAAACCTTCAACAAAATAGTTAGATTTTCAGTTCAAAACATTACCTCAATAAAAAATTTTTTTAATAAGATATTTACATTTTCAACGAAAGAGATTCATTTTCTTTTAAAATAATGAATCTTCAACTGACGAAAAAAATTAATTTATAAAAAAATATAACACTGAAATTCTATTTAAATTTTGAAAAATAAAAAAACTGATGTATCTTCAATTGAAATAATTTAATTTTAAATAAAAAACATGAATTTTCGAAGTTAATAATGAATTTAAAATTCCATTCAAAATTTAAACTCTTCAACAAAGAGATATATATTCAATATATTTTTTTTAAAGTCGAATTTTTAACAAAATATATAAGTTTTTCAATAAAAAGATAAATTTTGTACAAAAAATGGAATAGTTAAATTTTAAACTAGTATGATGAATTTTCAACTGAAATAGTTTAATTTTAAACCAAAAAGGTGAATTTTCAATTAAATTGATAGATTTTAATTTCTAATTAAAACAAACAATTTTGTCGACGAAATAGTTAAATTTTTAGTTCATAAAATTAACTGCCTACACAAGAAAAATATCGAATTTTTTAACAAAATAATTAAATTTTCAACAAAAGAGATAGTTTTTCCGTCAAAAGAATGAATCTTCAAGCACAAAAATAAATTAAAAAAAAAAGAGTTTAAGTTTCAACCAAGTATTTGAGTTTTCAATAAAAAACATAAAATCCTAACGAAAAATGTAATAGCTGATATTTAAAACAAAAAATAATAAATTTTGATCAAAAGCAGTTGAAATCAACCAAAAAGGTTTATTTTCTTCGAAGAAAGATGTGTCACTTAAGAAAGCAAAATATAAAATATGTTTCAATCACAAGTAGAATAGTTAAATTTTCAGCTAAAAAAATTAATTTCTAGCAAAAAAGAATTAATTAAAAAAAAATTCGACAAAATAGTTGAATCCAGTACCATAAAGCTACTTTTACAAGTGAAAAACATTGTTATTTAATTTCATATTGCAATTTAAAACAAATTTAAACACTGTTTTCCAGGTTTCTCCAGATGTACCAAAATTCCAAGAAAATTCCAGGTTTTCTAGGTGAGTAGACACCCTCTTTTTATATTTAATTATACACCGAACTCTCGCTTTCAGTCAAATGTCGAGGGTCGCCTTCAAATGGCCTTGGACTGAAAGCGAGAGTTTGGTGTATTTACATTTATATAAAAAATCCTACTGATTGTTCATTGTTACTGTTTTTGCCATTCTGTAATCTCATATAACAATCCGTATAGTCGACGGACTTGTTGCTGTTTTCGTTGTTTGAAGTCATTCTTGAAGAAGATGATGTTGTGTCCGGAGAAAATATCTAAAAGAATGTTCAGGTTACAGGGAGCAGGATAAAATTGTTTTTTGGGAATAGGAAGTAGAAAAATGGGTGGATAAAAATATAGTGATACATACTGTTACGTCAATAGTTCGACTTTGCTTTGCTTTTCTTCCACACTCGTTGACATCGAATGTACTGGCTACGTCAACTGAATCGATTTTATCAGATTCACCTAGATCGCGTTCATCTTTTATTTCTGACTTTATGCTTAATGGGTCCATTAAGGCTGCTTCGGGGATTAACTGGAAAAACTAAAATTTTCATGCAGATGATATTAATATCGAATGCAAGAGATATTTATGAAAAAGGATTTTAAAAATCTATACGTATTTACAGAGTTGTCACAGGTCTGGTAAGACTTCGAAATTAGGGAAAAGTCTGGGAATTTTTTTGGTCAGGGAAAGTCAGCGAAAAGTCAAGGATTTTGAAAAAAATCAAGTCAAGGAATTTCTGAAAGGAGCACAACTATCAAGAATAATCAGGATTGCAACACAGTCACTTTTTTCTTAAAGCACTTGTTAATCATTTTGTACAGATAAAGTCACCATAGGCATTTTTTTTTAAACAAAAAAATAAATTCATTCACTTTCATTTCAATAAATTAACCCGTGGGTAAAAAAGTATTGAAGTATTTCTGAAATAGGGAGTAATTTTAAAAATTCCAAAAAAAGTTTAAAAGCTTCAAAACCTTTCAAAGAATTTCGAGGGTTTTGAAATATTTTAGTTTATTCTAAAATATTTTACGAACTTTTGAAAGGGTATCAATAACTTTAATAGACTCATAAGTTATTTAAGGATTGAAGGGTATTTAAAAACATTTTAAGGAATTTTCAAGAGCTTAAAAATATTTCAAGGACTTTTAAGGATTTAAAAAATATATGGACATCTTAAATTGAGGGTATATCTTAATTGAGGGTATTTCAAAGGATTTGAAGGAATTTTTAATAGGTTTCAATCATTCTTAGGTACTTATAAGTATTTTAAGGATTAAAGGGTATTTTTAAACATTCTTAGGAATTTTAAAGAACTTCAAAGGATTTTAAAAATTCAAGGGTATTAAAAAAAATTCCAAGAAAGTTTTAAGAGTTTCAAAACTTTGAAAGAATTTTAAATATTTTGGGGTATTTTAAAAATATCAAGGACTTTTAATTGAATTTAAATAATTTTAAGGGATTCCAAAGGATTAAAAAACATATAAGGGTAATTGTTAAAATAACGAGGACGTTTTTTAAGATCGTTAAAACCTTTAAAAGAATTTCAAAGGATTTTAAATATTTTAGGGTATTTTATAAAATTCAAACTTTAAAATTAAATAAATTGCAATATGTTTAAAATATTTCAAAGGATTTTGAAGATTTAAGAGTATTTTTAAAAACCCCAAGGAACTTTCAAATCTTCAAGAGCTTTAAAATGTTTCAAAGAATGTCAAAGAATTTGAAATATTTTAGGGTATTTAAAAAAATTCCAAGTTAAAAAAAAATATATTGCAATATTTTTAAAGGACCTCAAATGATTTTCAAGACTTAAGGTTATTTTTAAAAATTCAAAGGAATTTTCCAGGTTTTAACAGCTTTAAAATGTTTCAAAGAATTTTCAAGAATTTGAAATATTTTAGGATATTTTAAAAGATTCCAAGGTGTTTGTAATATAATTAAATAATTTTAAGGGATTCCAAAGGGTTTTAAAGCTATAAGGATATGATGAAGTTTCAAGACCTTTAAAAAGCCTCAAAGAGTTTTGAAGGATTTGAAATATTTTAGGGTATATTAAAAAATTCCAAATTTGGAAAGAATATATTGCAATATTTTCAAAGGATTCCAAAGGATTTTAAAGATTTAAGGTTATTTTTGAAAATTCGAAGGAATTTTCCAGGTTTTAAGAGCTTTAAAATGTTTCAAAGAATTTCAAATAATTTGAAATATTTTAGGGTATTTTAAAATATCCCAAGGATTTTTTTAATAGAATCATTTATTCCACAGAAGACGAATTTTCAAAAAAAAAAAGATCATTTTTGAACCAAAAATTGAATAGTTGAATTTTTAGTTTAAAAATTTAATTTCAACCAAAGAGATGAATTTTTAACTAAAATTGTGGAATATTGAACAGGAGTAGTTACATTTACGCTGAATAAATTTAATTTTCAACTAAAGAACAAATTACTTTTTAACTAAATATCTTATTTTTCAACGAAAGGGATGGATGATTTTCAATTAAAATGATGAATCTTCAACCAAAAAAATAAATATTTTTTTTACAAAAGAGTGCAACTTTCAAACAAGAACTTGAATTTTTTTCTGAAACAGATTAATTCTGCGCGAAAAATGTAGTAGTCGAAGTTAAAAAAAAAAAAAACTCAAATAAAAAAAAGTGAATTTTTAACTATGCAACATTTTTCCGGCAAGAGAGAAGAAACAATTGCAAACAAGCTGTTAAATTTTTAAGGAAAAAGAAGAATTTTGATCCAAAAAGATTAATTTTTTACTAAAATGAACGAATTTTCAACAAAATAATTGATGTTTCAACAAAATTTTCCACCAGATACTTGAACTTGAACTGAAAACGATCAATTTTCAACCGATCCCTGTTAAATCGGCAGTAAAATAATTAATTTTCAACAAAAAGAAACGAATCTTCGCAAAATGCTTAAATACTGTAATATAAAGCTATTTAAAAAATAAAGGATCATTATTATTCAATTTTATATTTCAATTTAAAAAAATAAAATTAGTCACAATCTCTAAAAAATTCTCTGACTTTAGGAAAAGTCCGCGAAATTCCTAGAGTTTTCCAATTATATAAAAATTCCCTGACAATTCCAGGTTTTCCAGGTAAGGTTAATACTCTGCAAATAATACTTACACTGAATTCAGCCATTTGGCTTATTTTCGTGAGCTTTTTAAAAAAAACTATTTCCTCTATTCCATCATTGGTGAATTCTGAAACAAATTATTTAAGTTTAAATTATGGAAATGATTACGAGTTATACACACGAAATTTAAAGTGCCCTCTTCCCCACATTACTCCTTTCTTTTGTGAAGAATCTTTAAAGACAAAGGCAGAATCAAAATTTTGAGACAGTTTTTCCAAGATGATTATTTAATAAATAAAAAAAATAAACACTTTATCTGCGTATTCGGTTGAACGTCCGGCCTTGGAATCGACTGGAACTTTAATTGACAAAAGGCATGCACACGGTAATGTAAAGGTCAATTTCCAGGCGATGAATGGAGGCTGGGTATTTGTTATGCTAAAGGAATCAATGATCTTAAGAGAAGAGAATTACGAGAAATTATGCACGTAAAGAAGCGTAATGTAGATAGTGAATCACATGGTAGTCAAGAGGTCGGAATGAATGAAAGAGCGAGACAGCATCTCAGGGATCAATGATTTGTATCTCCCAGATTGTTGTGGGTTAGAATGAAAGTAGGAATCAGAAGATTATTTATCATAGTGTGCTACGCCCCACGTGATGATGTATGTTCTTAAGATAAGAGAATTACGAGAAACTATGCACGCAAAAAAGCTACAAATTTTATGAGTACCTGATACAAATAAAAAGGGATGTGACAGTAGAAACATAGAAAAAGAAACGGTGTTAGAAGGCGAATTTGAATTACGTCCAGGAAAAGATAGTGAATCACATGATAGTCAAGGGGTCGGTTTGATTATGAATGAAAGAGCGAGGCAGCATCTTGGGGATCAAAGATTTGTATCTCCCAGATTGTTGTGGGTTAGAATGAAAATAGGAATCAGAAGATTATTCATCATAGGGTTCTACGCCTCAATTGATGGTGCTAGCCGTGAAGTGAAATACTTCTGGGACACTATAAAGTTCTCGCGTTCATGGCGACAGAATCAACGGGTGGGTCAGCCTCCAACGTTCTGGTACTGAAAGGATAATAATAATATAATACTGGTAATTACCTTCTAGTTCCCAAAATAAACTTAGGCCAGGGATGGGGAAGAAAAAGAAAAAAAAACACGAAACAAACCCGAATAAAAATCGAGAAATTACAGAAACCGGAAGTACGAGTAGATTGTCAGAATAGAATATAGAAACGTATAGATAGGATAACTTGGAAGGCGCTAATGAACAATAAAGAGAATAGAGGGCGCTTGGAATATATTGCAGGATACCGTTGTCAGAAGTACGTCCCAAGTGTGTGGTACTGCGTTTGTAGGAAGAATGCCTGGTGATGTATGGTGAAATGATGAAATCCTAGCAACCGTTCACGAAAAGAAATACATCACAGGCCTAAGTGATGGGGAGAGAAATAGACTTGAACATTATTGCAGAGACAAAAAGAGGGAAGTAAAACTGCTATTCAAAGAAAGTAAAGATAAAATCAAAACAGAAGAAGGAAAGAAAATGCAAATCGATTTTGAAGGAAGCAAGAAACTGTTTTATAAATTGGCGTTTCTCGGTATAAAAAGAAGTAGAAGTACAAAGTTAGGCAACATGAGAAATACCTAAAGTTAAGTGCTATATGATACAAAGGGATACTAGACGCTTCGAAAGACTTTTAAGGAATTATGATAAGGTGAAGCTATAGGGCACCACAACTGCGATATAGAACACAATGTGTTAGAAAATCCAATTGAGAAAGTCTGTGCCTCTGAAGTTAGGGATGTAATTAAGAACTTAAAAAATGGTACGGCTGTTGGTATAGTCAGTATTAACGCCGAAATGCTGAAATACAAAAGAAATGGAGATCAAAGCAACTGCAATAATTACACAGGCATAAGCTTATGAAAAACCAGGTGGATGTAAACTTTCGGAAGTTCTGGAAAAGTACGGAGTTAATGGGAAACCGAGTGACTGATTCGATATTATGCAAGGTGTTAGAGAAGGATGCGCTATGTCCTCATAATTATTTATTATATTCATGTACAAGTGTGAAAGAATGGCCCTCTTCGACGAAAAAGGTGTGGATGTCGAAGCAGTGAGGGTACGTGGGTTAGCGTTCACAGATGATAAAACGGTTATTGCAGATGGCAGACTTGCAAATAATATTCAGCAAATTGAATACAAGCATGAAGGATAAGAGCCTAAAAATCAAAGTAAATGAAATAAAATTTATGGAGTTTGAAAGAAAGGGTAAGAAAGAAATGTGCAACATTATCCTAAATGGTATAATGGTTCTGAATGCCTTAATGCAACAATAATAATATAATTATATTATTGTATATAAATATTAATACTGTTTGTAAATAAAGTCATAGGGAATTTATTGGAAATACTTAACGGCGTTATAATACCCCAGTTACATATAAAGGAGTAATACATTTGAATAATACTTGTAAATCTCAAATTATTGTCCAATTTTCCCACTTAAAGATGTTATTTTAATTAATCAAAACATTATTGTAAATTGAAATTGGAATAGAACAGACTTTTATCTGATAAACTCAAAATCAATGCTAATTTTTGATTATTTATTAAAAACCGGTTTCAATAATTTATTCATTAATAATGCATCTAGTATTGAGAAAAGATGATTTATAAAATTAAATAGAGAAAGGCCCCATCAGCCTTGGCCATCAGTCTTAATGAATGGGTGAACTACTTTTCCTGAAACTTATTATTCTTGAAAAAATACTTAAAATTTCATATTTAAAAATAAATCAAAATTTCTTGACGATTAGAAAGAATAATTTTTTTCCACAGCATATATCGCAATAGATTATGAGAATAAATCTAAAAATGTTTCCTATCACAGTAAAAATACTTAAAAGTTGCAACTCTTGTTGTAACCGCAACTTGTAACTATTGTTCTTGCAATGTGACGGGAAGAGTAATGCTGTGCAAGAATAGTTTCAAAATGGGCTCCAGAACATTAAAAAATATTAATTATCACGGAAGTTACTGAAAATTTAAGAAAACATTGAGATTTACACTATTTTAGCAATATTTACTTGAAAAATAGGCTTTATCCTGGGCTTATTTTATAGAGAACTTTGAGAGCATTTAATTTTTTAAAGAGAAAAAATTTTAGCTCTCACGTGAATTAAATTTAAAAAACTTAATCACTAAAAAAGAGGCGACACGCAAACTTTTGACCGGCAGTGTATTTAAATTAAAAGAGCATTCAAAATAGAAAATAATGTCTTGAGGAAAGATTTTTAAAATAATTTTGAATTGTTTTTAATTCTCAAAACTTTTTTCGATTTTTTGCGGGAATATGAAGCATTCTGACTGGGTCAATGCTGGAAGTAAACATCAGTCTGATTAGCGCAGTCAATGGAGCCAATGCATACCATCATTCTGATTGGTTCAGCATTTTGTAGAGTGTCACGTCGCAAGGTCACAGAGTAATTTGAATAGGGTTTTCGATACTTTATTCCAAATATTTTTTCTCAGAAATTAAATATTCAAACAAATTTGTTAACAATAAATAGTGCACACATTTTAATACAAGCAAAAATATATCTTTACGATATCTTTGATTTTAAAACCAATTGAAGATTGTTCCTTATAAAACGCCGATATTATTTACGGGCATTTTGACCCCCAGAGGTTGCATATCCCTTATTTTTTGTAAGGGTAAAAATATTTTTTCTTCTTAAAATTTTTGCTTCACAAAAATTGTAGAAATAATGAAATATTTACAGAAATAATTTTATTTTAAATAAAATCAAACGCTAAAGTATTTTTGTATCGATCGTGAAAATAAGAGTAAAATCTTTCAATTCAATTAAAAAAATAAAACTTTAAATAACATATTTTTTCACAAACGTTTGTAATTTATTGAGAAAACAAAATTCATTTAATATATTATAATTTTAGCGTTCATTATAGCAATTTTTATTATTAATTGTTCTAATATTTCACATGAATTAACTGTTAAATAGTTCAAAAATCCGTGCTTGGTCAAATTCATTAACATAAATGAAATCTATTAATACTTAACATTAATTTAATTTCGGATTTCTTTTAATACAGTACAATTCTTCTTATATTTTTGTTTCTTTGAAAAAAAATTACAAATGTTTTTGTACACAATTTATAAAAGTGATTATAATTTCTTGGAAAACCGAAACTATTTACACTGAAATTCGAAAGTCATTAAAGTAAACAAATACCAATCATGAAAATAATATTAAGTAGAATAAAACCAAATTTGTTTAACACATTATAATTTCAATGCTAATTGTACCAATTTTTAATGATTAATTATTCTAATATTTCAAATTCATCCAATTTTAAACATTAAAATTAATAAATAATTAGTGAAATTCATTAAAATAATTCAAATATATTAAAAAACAATAATCTAATCTTTCATCGATTCATATCTTTTTCAACACAAACGTTTTCTTCTTATACTGATACGTGCTGAAATTAATAAAAAAAATATTTTTCATAGAACCTCTTTCAAGTTCGAAAAAAAAAAATTGATAAACGTTTGTAATTTGAAAATAAAATAAAATTGCTTAAACATATTATAATTTTAATGGCATTTATAGTAATTTTTTAATATTAAATATTCTGATGTTTTAAATTTATCATTTGATCAATATTTCAAGTAATCAACAATGAGTAAATTCATCAAATTAATTCAAATATATTAATATTTAAAATTAATTTAATCCTTGTTGGATTCATATTTCGTTCAACATAATTTTATTATTAGTCGGCTAGGGCGTTTTAGAACTTCTCCCTAACCTTCTTCAGTTCGGAAAAATAACATTATAAATAAAAAAATATATAAACGTTTATGATTTATAAATTAAACATGATGTATTTATCATATTATAATTTTAGTGTTAATTATAGAAATTTTTGTTGATTAGCTAGTCTATTATTTCAAATTAATTATCAGTTAAATATTAAAATCAATTAACAAGTAGTGAAATTTATTAAAATAATTAAAATCGATTAATATTTTATGTGATTTTTCATTGATAGAATCTTTGATTTCATCAGATTTCTTTCTTTCTTTTATATTGTTTGGCTCTGAAATTTAATTTCGAAACAAAATTGTTCTTTATTTTTCAGAAAAATAAAAAAAAATTTCTATGAAATTTAGAAAACTGATTATACAGTAATTATAATTTCGTGGAAAAGCCGAAACCATTTACTCCAAAATTCGGAAGTCATCAAAGTAAAAAATTATCATTTTTTATTTGGTACCATTCTCACATTGCAAAATAATAAACTGTTAAATGTTCAAATAATTCCATAAATCTGGAAATCAATTGAAGTAATTAAAATCTATAAACATTTAATATTAATTTAATTATTGATAGATTGACATTTGTTTCAATATAATACCTTTCTTCTCATATTGTTTAGTTCTGAAATTTAATTCAAAAAAAATTTGATTAACGTTTTGCATAACAAAAATTGTATCAACATTTGTAATTTACAAATGAAACAAAAATTCTTTAACATAATGTAATTTTAATGTTAATTATACATTTTTTAATGCTTAAATATTATAATATTTTTAATTAATCAACATTTAGTAAAAATCATTTAAATTATTAAAATCTATTAATATATAAGATTAATTTAATCTTCGATCGATTTATATTTCTTTAATTAAATACTTCCTCAATTAATTAATTTATGCTTCCTAATGCTTATCATTTCGAATTAAAACGCGTTAATGTTCAGAATTCCTGAAAATAAAACCAAGAATCCAAAGACCAAATTTAGACAACCACCATAAAATGTTTCTATTACCATTTAAAAAAAGATAAAAATTTTCTTTAAAAAATAAAAGAGTTCTTTTTTGTTGACAAACCCCCTTCTTTTTCTTTTTATTATTATAAAATCGCAATAAAAAACATTTGTAAAAAATGATCACGAATATTTCGGCACTTCAGGCAGGAACAGCAACGAAATTTAAAGTATTAAAATTTTAATATTAATTATAGGAATTTTTAGTTATCAACTATACCATTATTTAAAATTAATCAAGTGTTAAATATTCAAATTAAGGAGAAAGTAGTGAAAATCATTACGATAATTCAAATCTATTATTATTTAATATTAGTTAAATCTTTAATACATTTTGTTTATTTTAATATAATACATTTCTTTTTCTATTTTTTGGTTCTGAAATTTAATTTGAAAAAGAAACAAAAAATTTCTTAACACACAAATGAAAAAAACAACTATTTTGCAGAAAAATAGAAATGTGTTTGCAGAACATTTATAAAAAAGTGAGTCTTATTTCTGCATAGGTGGACAAAATAGGGGTTTCTCAAATCTTCAAATTCAATTCAAAAATTAACATTTCAAATAAAAAAAAAAGTGTTAATGTTTGAAATGTATTAATGAAACAATATTTATTTAACATATTATTATTTTAATATTAATCATAGCAATTTTTACTCATTAATTACTTCAATATTTAAAATTAATCAACTGTTGAATATTAAAATTAATGAAAAATTATTGGTACTCATTAATATAATTTAAATCTATTATTATTTAACATTAGGGAAATATTTACTCAATTTTTCTTTCTTTCAATATAATACATTTCTTCTTATATTGTTAGGTTCAAAAATTAAATACAAAAAATTCTTATAAAAAAAATAAAAATAAAATATTTTTCAGAAAAATAAAAATGTTATTTTACATTATTTATAGAAAAGTAAGTCTTATTTCTGTATAGGTCGGAAAAATAAGGAGTCTTAAAATTTTTAAATTCAATGAAAAAATTAACATTTTAACTGTAAAAAACTGAAAAGCGTTGGTAATCTATTAACGAAACAAAGTTTATTTAACATATTATAATTTGAATATTAATTATGGAAAGTTTTACCTATTATCTACTCTAATATTTAAAACTAATCAAGTGTTAAATATTAAAATTACTGAAAAAGTTGTGAAATTTATTAAAATAATTCAAATATATTATTATTTAACATTAGTGAAATATTTAATCAATTCTTATTTTTTTCAATACAATAGATTCCTTCTTATATTGTTGGGTTCAAATATTTACTTAGAAAAAATTCTTGATAGAAAAATAAAAATAACTTGTTTTGCAGAAAAATAAAAATGTTATTTCACATTATTTACAGAAAAGTGAGTTTTATTTCCGTATAGGTCGGCAAAATAGAGATTCTTCCAATATTAAAATTTAATTCATAAATTAAAAAGTCAAATAAAAAAAGTATAAGCGTTTCTAATTTAATAACGAAACAAAGTTTATTTCACATTAAAATTTTATTTTTAATTATTGCAACTTTTACTTATTAACTATTTTAATAAGTGAAATTAATCAATTGTTAAATATTCAAGTTAAAAAAAAAGTAGTGAAATTTATCAAAACAATAAAAATCCATTATTATTTAACGGTAATGGAATATTTAATCAATTCTTATTTCCTTCAATATAATACATTTCTCCTTATATTGTTTGGTTTTAAAATTGAATTTGAGAAACAAACGAAAAAAATTTTAATATAAAAATAAAGAAAATATTTTGCAGAAAAATACAAATGTTATTCTACAAAATTTATAAAAAAGTTTTAACGAAACAAAGTTTATTTAACATATTATAATTTTAATAATACTTATGGAAATTTTGACTTATTATTCATTCTAATATTTAAAATTAATTATGTTTTAAATATTAAAATTCATAAGAAAGTAGTGAAATTCATTGAAGTTATTTAAATCTATTATTACTTAACATTAGTGAAATCTTATCAATTTTTATTTCTTTCAATATAATACATTTCTTATTATAAAAGAAAATACAAATGTTTTTGTACAAAATTGATATCAGTGAGTGTTATTTATGTATAGGTTGGCCAAATAGGGAGTCTTTAAATTTTCTATTGAATACAGTTTCATAACCTCAAAACTTTCGTTTTTTACTTTTAATATAATGATTCTTTCAAATATAAATGACTTTCTGTTGTATAGTTTGTCCAATTATCACCTTATTTCTCGTATAACCGTAACCTAAGGCACGTCTGCGCTAACCGAAGAGATAGTCAGGAATAAATTATTATTCGTAAAGCCAAAGGCACACTTACCTTGACTTTAATCTCTTTTTTTGATGATATCACTCTTAAAATTCGTCCCCGACACAGAAACTAAACATCCCTCTTCTCTGCTACATTCACAACACAGTTGACAATAATCACTAACAGTTTTGGGCAAAAAGTGCAATAGGATGTTGCACTAACCGTTATACAATATCGAGTGTTATCGAGCAACTGCAAATTACTATACACGAGCAGGCAGACATCACGATAGAAAACTTGGTATTGGTACTCTGCGTCGACCAAGGACGCAGACTAGCAGCGCATGCGCAGTAGAAAGAAAGTTTGCCCAAACCAGACGCGCCAATCCAAACGCGGCTTCGTGTACGCCTGGTTTTTATGACGCAATTGTCAGTGAGAGTGTGTTGTATGGGTGTAGTACTTATTCGCTTTAGTATCTCACGCATTCCTAGACGGAATAGCATCGAGGCGGGGCACTAGAGTTCGATATTTCCAATGAGTCATAGGTTAAGCAGTTTAAATATAAAAATAATTTAAACATTGGGTTTTGCAAAAATCCTAAATTTAAAAATATATAAAAATTGTAGAATTAATAATGTAATTAAATTTTCTTTTTTTGCCCTGATAAATATTTTTTTTATTTTGATTTGATAATAATACAAATAAAAAAGACTAAAGAAATAAAAAAGAGAAGCAAGTGGATTTGTTTGGTTGCCTTCTCATTTTTCTTTCCTCTTTTTTATTTTAGTCCTAAAAATAAATTTGTTCTTTTATTTTTCAGGAAATTTTTAAAAACTTTTTTCAAATTTCAATAGGAACATTTGATGATGGTTGTCCAAATTTGTTCGTTGGATTCTTGATTTTATTTTCAGGAATTCTGTACGATAATTAATAGTTGTTTTTTTTATAAAGACAACTATTCCGTAGTTTTTCTTTTTTCTTAGAAAAAACGTAAATTATATATTTATCAAACATTTTGCATTGCATTTTTTGCATTATACTTGCATTACATTTGCATTTTTTGTACAATTGTACAAAAAATGCATATTAGAATGTTTTATCTAAAAAGTTATAACTCATTTGACGTATTTAAAAGTAATTTTCTACCAAAAACACGAATTCAAAACAAATTCGCCAATTTTAACAAAATTGTTGAATTTTAGAGCCAAAAGGACGAATTGTCTAAAAAACAGTTAAATTTTTGAATTAAAATTATGATTTTTCTAAACTAAAGGAATAGTGCAATTAAACAAAAAGTTAATTTTCAACAGAATAATTAAAATTTCTACCGCATTGTCGAATCCGCAACAAAACTAGATTAATTCCAAATCAAACAGTTGGAATTTATATCAAAATGGAGGAATTTCAAACCAAGAAGATTAAAATCTTCAACCAAAAATGAAATAGTTACATTGTTAGTTACAAAAATTTATTCTCGACAAAGAAATCGAATTTTTAACAAAAAAAAATGTTAGTTAAAAAAATTAATTAACGAAAAAATGACTTAAAAAAACAGTTATTTTTCCAACATAAGAGATACATTTTTAATTAACATGATAAATCTTAAACAAATTAATTTTCCACAAAAGAGGTCACCCCAAAAGATGATTTTTTAACCTGAGAGATGAATTTTTTATAGGAAATTGGAATGATAATATAAAGAATATAAAGAAAATATACAAATGGAATAGTTGAATATATAAAAAAAAAAATTATGCTTGTTAAATTAAATTATATATTACCGAATATAATTTATATATATAATTTACCGAAAAACTGCAACTATCTAGCATTATTGTTGTAGGGGAAGATGGTTATGAACAACAATACTTTGGTTGAGCAATTTTTTTTTTTAATTTCTTTAATTATTCTCATACTATAATTGAAATTGTACAAAATTTAAAAAAGATTTTAAAGAAGAGCAAATTTCTAACAGCGATCAAAGAGAATATTATTAAAAATAATTATAAATTGTTTATGCAATTATTGTTGTTAACTTGAATTATTTATTAAATCACTCTAATTGAAAAGTAAACACTTTTTAGGAAGAAAAAATTAGAAATTTTAAAAAAATTTTTAGAAAAAATTCTAAAAGAATATCATCATAAATAATAATAAATTGTTTGTACAATTATTCGTTAAATTTAATTTATTCTTGCCTCGATCTATCTGCACAGTTGAAAATAAGTTGAAAAATTCGAAAAAAACGCGAATTTCTAACTCTCTTCTTTGCTAAAAACAATAATGAATTGTTAACCAAATTTATGTTCATATCTAATTATCAGTATAAAGTAGTATTTTATGTATCAGAAATCATTTATATTTTTAAAAAACTGCAGAAAAATTATAAGTAGCGCTAAAAACTTGCAAAATCTAATTTTTCACTTATGGGGCTATTTTGGGACCCTATTAAACCGACTTTTGGGGGTGACATTTAAAACATAAATAATTATTTATCTTCTATAGTTAATTCTAAAGAAAAACATTAAGTTTCATCTTGATTCACCTTATATTGATAGTTCTGAAAAAAATTGGCAAAAAACGTATTTTTTTTTATAGGAAATACGTGTTAAACTTTATGGGGCTTGCGCTACCTCTAAATATTTTTTTTTGTTTCAAACAAATTTGTGGACGAAGCATGAAAATTCGAGAAAAAAATTTGAAACACCCTATATGGATTTTAATGCCCATAGAACTTTGAGAAAAAGTGCCAAGAAATTTGCATAGTTTTGCCATACTGTATGCTAAGTATGGTAACGGCCGGTTCGAGCAGGTCGGGCTCTTCGCCAAGCAACTTACCTTATACCTACAAAACTAGTTGTATTCTTAATGCAAACTTTTTTTCTTTTTGAAAAAAAGTACACTCGGTGTTCAAGAAATTTTCCTATTTGTAATACTCTTAAAAAAAGTGATAAAAGGTTTTAAAAAGAATTCTACTTCTTTCGCGAGCTACATTATATTTATTCCAATTTTGATCAATTTTAAGAAAAATTTAGAAATCTAAAATTCGGTTTCAGTCAAGAAAGGAAAAGTAAGTCAATTTTAGTGGTCATGAAAAGTCAGGAATTTTGAAAAACATCTTGAAAAAGTCAGGGAATTTCTACAGGAGGCGCTTTAAATAACTGCCGAGGGTAATAAATTCAAAAAAATTTTATTGTTTTATTCTATTTATAAAATATTCTACGCTAAACATGTTACAAGATTAAGACTCTGGACTTTAAATATTAATAGTCAGGGAAAATAAAAAATTCGCTAGTGAAAAAATAAGGTATTATGAAAATGTAGTTTTGCAGCCGCTCTTAAATAATATTCTTGTTAGGAATTTTGATATGTTGAAAATATTAATTTTTTTTCGTATATTTTTCTTGTGTTTTTATTTATTAACATATTTTCCCAGTTTTTTCTACCTGACGATTAGATTTTTAGTTGAAAATGACAGATGCCCCAATAATGCATTTGTTTATTCAGAGTGATTAAAAAAATCGTAAAATTGATCAATAAACTATGCATTTTTTTTAAATATCATGAAGTTCGTAATTAAAAAAATTGTCATAAAAAAACGAAGTTTTCTTTCGACAAATGCCTTATCTACGCATTTTTTTATTAACTTTGTTTAAAAAAATCATAAAATTTGTCAATTAGTTATGCATGTTGTTGAAATTGTCATGAAGTTCCCAACTGAAAGGATTGGCAAAAAGGAAACGAATCTTTCTGCCAACAAATGCCCGAATAATGCATGTTTATAAAATTTATTTAAAAATATTAGATTAATTCACAAATTATGAATTTTTCCAAAATTACTATAAAGTTCCTAATTTTAAAAAATTATTTCGAAAAAAACGAATTTTTCTGTTAAAGAATGTCTGATTTATGTATTTGTTAAATTTTTTTATGTTTAATATTAATAATAATAATCTCAAGAAGAAATTTCTTCACCATTATATTGTTTTTATCCAAATTTCAATTAAAGTATAGAGAAAACTTATAAAAAAACATTCCTTCAACAAATAATTTGTTTACAATTTTTGTTTGTTTATTATATAATACTGAAATATCTTTAACTAATATTACTCTATAAAAATTAGGTGATTTGAATAATTTTCACATTATTGACGAGCACCGAGATCGTCAAATAAAAAAAATGGTTATTTTTTCATCATATTTGTTTATTTATAAAAAAATTGAAATTCTGATTTAAAAATCATGCTCCACAACTCTTTTAGAAATCTTATCAGCTCTTTTTTAAATTTTTGTTTTGTCCAAATCGGTCAATATTTGTGGGCTGCACGTTATTTTGAACCAAAAAAGTCCTTTTTTCCCCACTGTGCGCTGTGGTGCTCAGTAGAAATAATAACTTTTTGTTATTTAATCTAGCGCTAGTCTGTCAGTCGGTCTTGTGAAACACTATTCTTGATGGTTTACGTGAAAAATTATTTCAAAACCGGTCTAGATGATAAGACAAAGAAGTCGTTGTTTTTAATGTACATTTTTTTATATTTTACACTTTTAAAGAACCTGAATATTTTTAGAAATGTGCAAACATTGATAGGCTGGTCAGCACGCGACTAGGCCTTGCAAAGACTGAGTAGATAATGAGGAAAAAGTGAATTTTATTACACACTCGACAGAAAGGTCCACCTTTTGCTTCTGAAAATAGGGGCGAAAGTAGAATATATTTCCCGTAAAGAGAATTTGCAGGGCGAAAGTAAAATTTGCGGGGAGAAAATAAAATTAGCGAGGCAAAAGCAAAATTAGCGAAGCGAAAGTAAAATTAGCAGGGCGAAAGTAAAATTTGAAGCGCGACAGTAAAATTAGCGGGTCGAAAGTGAAATTAGTGGGGCGAAAGTAAAATTTGGCGGTCGATAGTAAAATTTGAGAGGCGAAAATAAAATTAACGGGGTGAAAGTAAAATCAGCGGCGCAAAAGTAAAATTAGCCGGACGAAAGTAAAATTTGCGGGGCAAAAGTGAAATTCGCGAGGCGAAAATAAAATTAGCGTGGCGAAAGTAAAATTTGTCGGAAGAAAATGAAATTTACGGGGCGAAAGTCGATCAGAATTCGAGACGTGAACAAAGCTATAGAAAAATGCGTGGAAAAATGTTTGGTCTTGACGGGCTATTTAATTCCCGATTAGGGCCCGAAAAGACCATCTAGATTAGACGGTCTAGACAATGTCCTAACTGAGAGCTAGCCTGGCACGATAATTTTCTACATGGAAGACAAACACTATGTAGAATTCCGTTTAAAGTAAGCGCAACAATATTAAAAAGTGTTCATTATTTCCCACGTAATTACTATTTTTGGAAGACGTCGAAATTTGACATGTTTTGTTATATCTCTTTATGAAATTAACATTTTATCTCCAAATTGGGCTTATTAGACATCAAATTCTATTAGTCTTCATTCTAGTACCAGAAAAAAGTTTTAATGTCAAATTAAAACATTAAGAAACTCTAGCAACAGCTCAAAAAATAGGCGTGTGGATGATTTCCGTCGATAGTATAGTTATGTGAGAAATATATAGTATTATCTCATTGCTGTGAATAATATGTTTTAATAAGCTTAAGTAAATCATGTCACAATTTTACTCAATTTTTATGTTCTCCTATGCAGAAATTTCGATCTGGCCCCGATCAGGGCCATATCGGGCTTAGATCGGGAATCTTGAACGGGGCCAGAACGCGGATAAAAGACACGCCTAGACCTGGGCCAGGTTGGAATTCCCTATCAGTTCCCGATCAGTCTCATTATAATCCATTTATGAATTTAGCGAATGATTTCCGCCGATAGCGAAGTTATGTGAGGAATAGAGCATTATTTCATTGCTGTGGATTATATGTTATAATAAGCTTAAGTAAATCCAATCACAATTGTACTCAATTTTTATAATCTAACTTGTTTTTCAATTAAATAAAGTACACTAGCTACCTCATAGCCAGTTAAAAATTAAAAACATATTTTCTAAGTCACTAAAAATAAACAAAGGTGTGTTGAAAATCATTTGAGCTCAAAAGTTTAATTTTATTTCGGTGAAAAACCTAAATTCTCACAAAGAAAACCATTTGAGAATTTATCAACAATTTACCGGCAAGTTCTTGGTGTTCCTGACGTAAGTTACCACCTTTTGTACTCTAGCCCAGTCCCTATAGTCTTATAAAAGAACAATTCTTAAAAATAAGTTTACTCAAATTATTTAGAAAGGTTTTAGTAATATTTGACAATTATCCACTTCCCCAGCTCATTAATTATTATTGTATTATTTTAAACTACTCTAAACGAAAAAGAAGACTCTCCTACCAGCACTAGGGACGACATTATATCATATATTGGGAGCGTGCATTAATTTTAAGGGATTTCTCAGAGATGGCGTTACCTGTACTATATCGCATCGAGGCATATCGTTACCATATGCATGTCAAAGCTCCAACATGTGACCTTAGTTTTAATTAGGTGTCATTTTACAAACAAAGCAGCATTTGCGGGAAGTTTTATTTTTCTGCATCGTATTGTCACTGGTGATGAAAGGTGGATTCGCTAGGATAACCTCAAGCGTAGGAAATCGTGGGTTAAGCCTGGCCATTCATCACAATCAACACCAAAACTGAACATCCATGGAGCGAAGCTCATGCTAACATCTAATGCGATTGAGCCGAGGATTAAAGGACACTATCAAGTTATTCTTCTGCATGACAACGCTCGGCCCCACGCCACGTTGCAAAACGTGTCAAAACGTACTTTGAAACGTTGAAATGGAAAGTCCTACCCCACCCGTCGTATTTTTCAGACATTGTGCTGCCTGTTTACCATCTTGTTCGATCCATCACTAATGGCCTGTCTTAATAACAATTCACTTTTTATGAAGATGCTAAAAAATGGGTCGATTCGTGGTCAATTTCAAAAGGCGAGTCGTTTTTCCGATGTGGTATCCGTATGCTGCTAGAAAGATAGGGGCAAGTGCTGCAACGACAAGTGTATGGCTGCCACCATTTTTTACTGTCATTTTTTTCTTCGTTTTCCAGGAATCGAACGAAGGGTTACGGTCACAGTAAATTGCATATCGTCGTCGTTCCTGCCGGGGGGTCTGAACCTTTTTACTTGAATATCCAGTACATTTAATTTCCAATTTCAATTTCATTTTTAATTTTGAAAGTGAATAAAATTTACCTGCAAATTAAAGCTCTCATACAAGTTTTGAAAAGGAGGAAAAATTTGGAAAATTTGGAATGAAAATTCATAAAAAATAAAGAAAAACGACTGGCGCTAAAATCTTTTTCTTCGTTTTTATCGTTCTACTTTATCTTGTACAAACTTTAATTAAAGAATAAAAAATAATTTACCTAAGTTGCTGGAAAGAATTTTGTGTTGGTTTTATGAAAAAGTTTGAATTCTTGTAAATGAAAAGCGGATTGAAGCTACTGTGACGTTAGTTCAACTGTTTAATAGAAGCTTTTAAACTTCAAATCTTTCATACAAACATTTTTATATATAGGCGATTTAAGAGTTTAAAGAATCCCAGTAGAGAGGCATTGAAATTGGAAACTAAATTGAATATTTCAAATTAAAGCTTTCTAAAATTAGCCAAATCTAAACTTTTATTTAATTAGAAAAGTACGATTTAACGTGAAAAATTATTAGACCAAATTTTCTAAAATGAGAAAATAAATTCACCTTTATTTTCACAGTTCAAAATAAAAAAATATTTCCATTTTTAAACTTCAAAATTAAATTATTTTAAAGATACGTTCAAAATACAAACTAATTTTGAATGGGAAATTTTTTATTCGAAAAATGTTCCAACAAGTTCGACATTCCAAGCTCAGTTTAAAAAAATTTTAATTGGAAAATTGAATAATTTTTTAAATGTTTAATGGTATCAATTTTAGAATTTTAAACTTACACGGTAAGTTCTAAATGCTCCACTTTTCCCTATTATAAGTTTAAATTTTGCAATTAAAATTGAAATGGTTGAATTTCAAAAAGAATAATTTACATTTTAAAAAATCTCGGATTTGTTTAAGTTCCAAGTTTCTTAAGTATAGATTTCTAAATTTTTAAAATATTTCCCATGTAAAACTGCTTTTTATTTCGAACTTTATCTTAGAATAATTAGGTTTTTGAATTTTAGAACTGAAATTGTTTCTATTTTGAATTATGAAAATGAAGATAAATTTATTTTTTTATTTTACAAAAATGTGTCTGCTCAATTTTTATGTTAGATTGTAATTTTTTAATTTAACAAATATTTAGATTTCTAAAAGTTCAGAAGCTTTTACTCTGAAATATTTGATTTAATTTTCAATTTTATTAGTCAAATTTCAATCGCTTCGAATTAAAACGTATTGAATTTAGAATTTTTCCATTTAAAATGATTGAATTTTAAATTATTTTAATTAGAAGTAATACAATTTTCATCCATTTGAATTTTAAATGAATTGAACCAATTTTATTTATCCGTCTTAACAATTAAATAATTTTTAATTGTAATTCTATAAATTGAAGAATTTTAATTTGCAAATCTTCAAAATTGCAGATTTTTCATTTTTAAATATTAAAAATCAAACTTTCACAGAAAAAGTTCCAAACTACAGATTTAAGCATTTTTTAATCCAATATTTATTTATTAGATTTTAAAATTTTGCATGACAACTCTTCGTAATTGTAAATCATTGAGTCATAAATCTATTGAAATGTATGAATTCTTAATTTTTTTAAACTCTTAATTAAAATTTCTTTAATATTGATGATTCAATATCAAATTTTCTTTTTTAAAACAGTTAGAATTGAAAAGTTGACTCTTCATTTCCGAAATCATCAAAAGTATCAAAAGCTAACAATTTTAATTTATGAACCTTTAAAATTCAAGAGATTTTATTTGTACTTTTTCAAAATTTAAATCGTCAATCTTTTAAATTAAAGAGTTTTTTAATTTTGAGAGTTTAGAATTACAAATTAGGCAAGTTTTTAGTTTTAAAATTAAAAATTCTATAATTTTTACCATTTTCATTTCAAATTTCTTAAATTTTCAATTTTGAGAATTGATAACTTTAACTCATCTTTAAAATAATTAAAATATAAGGATTTCAGTTTATATATCTTCGTCGATTGTACCTCTTGCACACTACATATCGTTCAATTGTCATTGTTTTAAAATTCAAGAGTTTTTGGTTTTGATAATTTGCAATAAAAAATCCTGTAATTTAAGTTACTTGCTTTCAAAATTTCTTCTTTTTGGAAGTTTTAAAATTGAAAATTGCAATTAATACCACTAAAAACATTCTGTTATCTATATTCAAATGTTAATTTCTGTCTTTATTTCTAGTTCTTGCTAGCATAAAATCTTATATTAAAATGAAAGATGCAAATTATTGAAAGTCAATTAAAATTAAATTTAAATTAAAATTCAATTGAACAAGAGGTAGCTATTTTAATATTCATTTAAATGTATGATTAGTTATTATATTTAATAGCACTTTCAATTAAAACATTCATTACATTTGGATAATTACTCCTAATAATAATTATATACAATGATAACAATAATAATTATTCTGTTTCAATAGTATTATGTAGATCAAATTGTACTCACTGATTAAATTAAATTAAATTAAATGAGAACAAAAATTAATAGAAATTGTTCCCGTGCAATAGGACCAAAATCATTTACAATAAATATATATGGAGAAAGAAATCTGCTTTAGAATAAAAAATACTTGTCACTGAAATCTTTTCTTCAAATTTTAATTACAAAAATTTATTTTAATTTTAATAAGCTCACCTTCTATTTAAATTGAATTTTTATAGTTCAAGTAAACTAAAATTTGAATAGTAAAATTTGACAATTGTCCATTTAAATTTTTCTTATTCTTATTATTTCAATCAAAAAATAAAGAAATATGCCTCATTTTTATCTAAAAATATTTCTATTTTCTTTAATTATTATATAACTTGCAATAAAATATAGCAATTGCTATATTTGTGAATTTGTGTGAAATATATAAATATTAGTAATAAAAGTTAAAACGATGGACAATACTTTGAATGATCAGCTGGTAACCACTTTTTAAAAAAATAAACCCAAAATTTTACCCCCCAAAAAAATCCTCAAAATTAATGACCGCTCCCAATATTATTAAAAAATTATATTATACATTTCTCTGAGCGACGAAGACACGTTTATTGCAAAGAGGGAGGGTCGGTAAGGCCGTTTTTTGGCCTAATTTATTTTTGGACCAAAAAATCTGAAAAAATCATGGTAGTATCTTATAAGTATCCCAAGTCGATTGCACGCTAAACGGACTACCCTCCACCCCCCAGCCACCCCCACCCCCTACAAATATAGGAAACACCACGACCCACCAACTGTATTTTCGAGAGATTTGACACTCTTAAACATGTATTCTGAGGTGAGCTCGGGTTTACTATGGTTTTCGGGGTTGCCGAATACAAATCTGGCGTTCTTTGACTTTTATCGCGTCAGGTTCAAGGTCATTGGAAGGTCAAATCGAGAGGAAACGGTAAAAAATCCAAAAAAATACGTTATAGGTTTTTGGAGTCGCTAATTACGAATCTGGCATCCGTTGAACTCTATCGCTTCAGGTTCAAGGTCATTTGAAGGTCATTTGAAGGTCATTTGAAGGTCAAATCGAGAAAAAACGGTAAAAATTTTTTAAAAAATATGTTATAGGTTTTTGGTGTCGCTGATCATGAACCTGGTGTCCGCTGACCTTTATCGCGTCAGGTTCAAGGTCATTTGAAAGTCAAATCGATAAAAAACGCTGAAAAAATAAAAAAAATATGTTATAGGTTTTCGCGGTCGTTGATTACGAATCTGCCATCCATTGACCTCTGTCGCATCAGGATAAAGGTCAACGGATGCCAGATTTGTAATCAGCGACCTCGAAAACCTATAAAATATTTCTTTTTTCAGCGTTTTCTCTCGATTTGACCTTCCCATGACCTTGAACCTGACGCGATAAAGGTCAGCGGACACCAGGTTCGTAATCAGCGACCTCAAAAACCTATAACATATTTAAAAAAAATTTTTTTTACCGTTTTTTCTCGATTTGACCTTCAAATTATCTTCAAATGACCTTGAACCTGAAGAGATAAAGTTCAACGGATGCCAGATTCGTAATTAGCGACTCCAAAAACCTATAACGTATTTTTTTGGATTTTTTTACCGTTTTCTCTCGATTTGAGCTTCCAATGACCTTGAACCTGACGCGATAAAAGTCAAAGGACGCCAGATTTGTATTCGGCGACCCCGAAAACCATAGTAAACCCGAGCTAACCTCAGAATACATGTTTAAGAGTGTCAAATTTCTCGAAAATACAGTTGGTGGGTAGTGGTGTTTCCTATATTTGTAGGGGTGGCTGGGGGTGGAGGGTAGTCTGTTTAGCGTGCAATCGACTCGGGATACTTATAAGATACTGCCATGATTTTTTCAGATTTTTTGGTCCAAAAATAAATTAGGCCAAAAACCGGCCTTACCGACCCTCCCCCTTTATATGCAAATTGAATGTGAAACTAGACCCAGCGTCTGCAGCCCGACATAGACAGTAGCCATAATGTTGCCTTTTACAGGCGCAAAAAGCGCTCAACATTCAATTCCAAAAAGAACAGCAACAAGAACATTTTTCAAAAAAAGTTCTCTGTACCGGTTAATGTAATTGTTTTTAGATTATGTAGTTAAAATATTAGATCAAACCATGCATCCTTGTTGATGTATTATGTATATGGCGAAAACCCAAATCATTTTAAGAACCTTAAGGGCATGTAACACACTCAAATATCTATACTACTGACCTCACTTTTTCAGTTTATTGAATTTTCATTAAACTTAAGAACTTTTTTAGTAAATAAAATATCGGACTGAAACTTTGGGAAATGTATTAACATACCAAAAACTACATTAACGTACTTGATTTGAGTAGGAATTTCGCCAAAAATTATTTTCAGTGAAATTAAAACTGGAACCATTTTTTGACATATTTTATTCGTACCTTGAAATTTTTTGAGCCTAAGAAATTTTTTTATATTTTAAATATCGTCCTCAAACTTTAAGAAACTTAACGGGACGGAACTCTGCCGTTACAGGGGGAATGATTGAGTAAATTTTTGAGCGTAAAAACTTATAGACTTCTCAAAGAAGTTTGTACTTTTTATAACAGAATTGATAGAATTTACACGAGACGTAACGATGTTCTTCCGCTCATTTTAACCTTGCTGATTTTAACAATTTCATACAGAAACCGTTAAAAAGCTTTGGCACAATGCCACTCGCTGGGTATGGCTCTTAAAGCGTATAATAGAATTCCTTAAGCGAATCTTGTTCTTTATTTGATCTCCTGTTTCAGGCAGAAAGAGGAAAGAGTTCACTTTTTGGGATTGATTTATTTATGAAATACATCAGAGGATGAAGAAATGAGCATAAAGTTTAGATTTACTGGAAAAATGGTTTAGCTAGATTTCGTCTTGTAAGCAAATATAGTTGTGTTACCTAAATTTCTAGCTGGGTTACCTAAATATCTCGGTGTTTTAGTTAACTTTCCCATGATAACCTATCTATAAAATAAATAAAATATAATAAAAAAATAAAAAAAGTGAAATGATAATATATCTATAATCCGGGGTAATACATTTCTACTTTAGATAATTCAAAGTAGTTTAGATAATCCTAGAAATTATATTTTAACCTAGTTTAACCCAGGCAATTCGGAGTCATTTAAATAAGTAATGCAAATAATTTTCAACTATTCTGTTAAATTTTTTTTCAAGTAAAGTTTTTTAACTGAAAATTTAACCATTCCATATTAACGTAGCATTTTTTATTCATTAGTGGATAATTCATTAATTTAGTTAAGAATTCAAGTACAGTAAAAATCAGAGATAGAGGGCCCTCTGGTATAGTTCTGCCGAGAACAATTTGGTTAAAAAATTAACTGTCATGTTGAAAATTGGTCTTTTCAGATTCAAAATTCGTTCATCTTAGTAGAAAGTTCATTTTTTGGTTTGAAAAATATAATATGATGTTGAAATTTCGTCTATTTTTATTAAAAATTATTTTTTTTTTGCTGAAAATCTACCAGTTCCATTTTTTTAAATCGTCTTTAGTTGAGAATTCAACTATTTGTTTGACAATGCAGTTTGTTGAAAATTTGTATTTTTCAGTAGAAAATTAACCTTCTCGGAAGAAAATTAATGTTTTTGTTGAAAATTCAATTACATAGTTGAAAATGAATATACGTAGTAGAAAAAACAACTATTTTTTAAAAATGTAATTTTTTATAGAAAATTCAACTGCCTTGTTGAAGATTTATCTTTTTTTTTTTAATTTAACGACTTTGTTAGAAATATTTAGGTATTTGGTTAAAAATTAATTTTTAGTGTGGTAAATTCATGTATTTTGTTAAAAAATCGTCTTTTTTTGTCGAAAGTTAATTTTCTTGCTTGAAATTTGCTTCATTTTTTGGTTCGAAATTCAAGTACTTGTTTGAAAGTTGAACTAATTGGAAAAAATGCATTTTTAGTTTGAAAATTTAACTATTTTTGTTGAAAATTTTTTTTTAATTTTCAATTAATTTTCTGACTGACAGTTTAGATATTACATTTATAGCGAAAAATTTACGTTTTTACTTGAAACTTTTTGCTTGGAAATTTTTCTTTTTGAGTAAAAAATTAAACAGCTTTGTTAAAAAGAATCGTTTTTTTAAAGCCAACTGCCTTGTTGAAAATTAATCTTTTTGGTCAAATTCAACTTTTTTTTTGTTTTGAGTCATGCCAACCCCCGGCAATTCACATTCACGAGAACTCACATTGCGGCATTTCTGATTCGGAAAAATTTAAAGTCCACACAAAATTCGCTAAAATGTGGCAGGTCTCATTTGCGGCCAGTCATATTTGCGGCAAGTCACATTGCGACATCTCTCATTTTCGAGTCATTGTAAAGTTCAATATAAACTGGCTCAAATGTGCCAAGTCACCTTGCAGCCTCTCCCATTTTTGATAAATGACGAAGTTCAGGACAAACTGGATTAAATTTGGAAAGTCACATTGCATTAAGTTACATGGAGTAAGTCACATTGTGGCATCTCTTATTTCGAATAAATTACCAAGTTTATGACAAACTGGCTTATGTGTAAATGATGCAAATTACATTGCTTCAAGTCAGATTGCTGCAAGGCACATGGCGGTATCTCTCATTGTCAATAAATTACAAAGTTCAGGATCAACTGCCTAAAATGCGGCAAGTCGCATTGCAAAAATTCACATCGCGGTTATTCTTATTTTCGATAAACGACAAAGTTTATGACAAACTTGGTTAAAATTCGGTAAGTCACGTTTCAGTAAGTTATATTTCAGTACGTCACATTGCGTAATGTCACGTTTCGGCAAGTCACATTGCGGTATGTCACATTGCGGTAAGTCACATTGCGGTAAGTCACATTGCGGTAAGTCACATTGCGGTAAGTCACATTGCGGTAAGTCTCATTTCCGATAAATGACAAAGTTTAGGACAAACAGGCTTACGTGTAAATGATGCAAATCACAGTGCTGCAAGTCACATGGCGGTATCTCTCATTTACAATAAATTGCAAAGTTCAGGATCAACTGCCTAAAATGCGGCAAGTTACATTGCAAAAAGTTATCGCGGCCGCTCTCATTTTCGATTAACGACAAAGTTAATGAAAAACTGGCCAAAAATCGGCAAGTCACATTGTAGTAAATTATATTTCAGTAGATCACATTGCACCATGTCACATTGCGGCAAGTCACATGGCGGTAAGTCACATTGCGGTGAGTCTTATTTCCGATAAATTAACAAGTTTAGGACAAACTGGCTTGCAAGTGAATGACGCAAGTCACATTGATACAAGTCAGATTGCGACGAGTCATATTGCTGCAACTCTCATTTTCGAAAAATTACAAAGTTCAGGATCAACTTCCTAAAATGTGGCAAGTTACATTGCAAAAAGTCACATCGCGGCCGCTCTCATTAAACGAGAAAGTTTAGGACAAACTGGATTAAATTGGGCAAGTAACATTGCTGTAAGTTATATTTCAGCACGTCACATTGCCCCATGTCACATTGCGGCAAGTCATATTGTTGTATCTCTCATTTTCAATAAATTACCAATTTCAGGACCAATAGCCTAAAAGGGGGCAATTCACATTGCAGATAGTCACATCGAGGCCTCTCTCATGTTCGATAAATGACAAAGTTTATGAAAAACTGGCTAAAATTCAGCAAGTTATATTGCAGTACGTCACATTACGGCAAGTCATATTGCGGCATCTCACATTTCCGATAAATGACATAGTTCAGTATTAACTGGCAACAATGCGACAAGTAATATTGCGACATCTCTTTTTTGAGGCAAATAATATTATTCTGAAGAATAAAGTTGATACTTTTTATGATGGTTACTTCAGATAAAAATATGATAAAGACATGTCTGTTTAATTATTATTGATAAACTTAAAACCATAATTCCCAACTGTAGTCTAACTTTACTGTACGAGCTGATCAAATTATGGTTTATGGCTTGCCAGATTCAGTTTCTAGTTTCGATTTTCTGTCAAAAAAATGAAAAATTACTTAATACAAAGCATTATTACTTAAGGGTATCTAATAAAAAGACCTAGTTGTCACGCCTAAGTAAACCTTTGAGAAAAACAATGGCTCTCTGGGTAATTATGGTCAAATTAATAAGACAATCCTGTTTTGATTAGAACCCTATATAAGGCATTTTATTTTTATTTGAAGAGAAAAGAACGTCAGGCTATAAAATTATTTACTGCACTGCTTTATAAGGTGCATTAACTTTACTCATCAGGATAACATTGTTTGCCTCAAAATGAGAGATGTCACAATGTAACTTGTCGCATTTGAACCTGTTTGTACTTACTTGGTAATTTACCAAAAATAAAAGAGACCGCGATGTTACTTGCCGCATTTTCAAAAATTTTGTGTGAAAGTATTTTTAAGGGCAATGCCACATTTGGCATAATCTTTTATGGATTTTAATGATCGTATTGTGTCCCTTGCTTCCGGAAAAGATTTATATATATTTTGGAAAATTAAATAATTTGTTACAACGCCATTCTTAATTTTCGCACAAATAATATCTGCCGAAGGAAAGAATCTTGCAGATAAATATGTAACATTTTTCGCGCCAGATATTAATATTTTAAATTGTCATGTAAATCTTTTCAATAATAGCAATACATTCACATTTAAATCGTTTTTGATTGTTTCTATTTGTATTTTAAAACTAATAAGAAATACAATTTTTCGGATAATTGATTTTTTATTTTCGATGGAACAAATAGTTGTGCTGATCGAGCCTTTAGTCTCGTTTTAATCGTTCTTATTATTTATTCCAGTCAAAATTGAAATGTATTTGCTAACAAAATAATAGATGCAATTATTTATTTTCTATTTAAGATTTAAAAATTTAACTATTAGATGTGTTTGGTATCCTTTTCACAATTTGTATCATAATTGGATCAACGGGATGAGATAAGACATCCACTCTTTGTTTAAGGTTTATGATGGGTTGTATGTATTGTTTCTTCACAATGTATTTAAGAAGAATTCTCGTTAGAACTGTCTTCATCATCATCATTGCATATACAGAACCTAAAAACGAAGAAACAAGCATTTTCTATTAGTAAAATATCAGCCTGATTTAAAATGTAAATTTTTTTCGTTAATTTTATTAAAATTGTAACCTATACAGTTTCTTGGCCCACTACTAAAGGGCATATAACAGTTTGGATTCCGTTTCGCGACTTCTTCAGGAAGAAATCTATCAGGATCAAATTTTAGTGGATCAGGCCAGTATTTTTCGTCGCGATGAACCTTTGATATAAAGCAGAAAGCCGTGCTCCCTTTTGGTAATGTACAGCCTCCTGAAAAAGAAGGATCTTTTGTTTAAATAATTAGATTTTTTTTAATTTTAGCAAATAAAGCGATACCCAACCTATTTCAATATCTTCTTCTACTTTCCGGAAAACAAGTGGTGCGGTGGGAAACAGTCTCATTGATTCTTGAATCACTCTTTCTGTATATTTCATTTGTTTTAAGTCTTCACTCGTAACAGAAATATTTTCCAGAATTACGTCACCGTAAATTTGATTCAACTCCTGATATAATTTTTCCTAAAAACAATCAGTTTCAGTTTGAATTTGGTATGGTTTCGCGAATTAAAATCTTGTTCCTAATATTTACAATAGATAAATTCTGGATGGTACAAATTTTCAAATCTTGAATGCTTCAATTTGAATACAGTGAAGCCTGGATTCAGGCCTGCCGACAAAACGGGAGCGTTGCGGTAAGGCGGTATACCTGACGACCTGCTTTCCTAAATCGGTCATGACGTTCCGACAATTCACTCGAAGCGGAAGGAACACGCGAATAAGCACGGTGGCGAGCTCATGCCGAGCAGCAGGGAGCCTGTCTTGGAAATTGATAACAGCGTCATCTGGCACGCGAATATATATCGCGAAGTAGTATCTCGAAGTTATTGGAGTAATGTTAATGAAAAAGAGCAGTGAATATGAATTTATTTTAATTTTAATTGTTACACCACGATTGAAAATTGATTATTTACTATAAGATTGCTTGTTAATATTTAATTTAAATTTAAATTTCTTCTGAGTCACTAAAAACCAAAATTTAAAAAGATTTGATTGTAAACAGCTGTCTGGCAGAGCAATATAGCAGTTGCTCTACATGCACTTAATAATATAAAAAGTATCTTACTAAGATTTTATAAACTTAAAAAATGTGTTAATAACAATTTCATTATTTCTTTACAACTTTATGTGTTGCCTAGTTGGACGTTTTATTTTCCGAAAAATTTGTCCTGTTTTCTATTATAATATTTTTAAAGTACTAAAATAAGATTTAATTATTATACCATTTGGCCAAATCCTTTGCGGGCTAAGTGTGACTCACTCGGTGAGGAAGGGAGTAATCGGTTGGGGGGGGGGTAGCTTTTTGGATTAATGTAAAATTCTCGTGTTTTTTATTTAAAAGATCACGTTCGTTGCACAACACTGTTTTGACCCAGGTCGCTGGTCAATCTTTCTAGCTAGCACCTCAGGCGAATAGCTTCGCAAAGTCTCCATCTAAAGTTCATTTAAATTAGTATTCGTTATTATTATTCAATAATGAAGTTTTCTTTTTCTTTTTAACAATATTTACAGTCATCCTTTTTTGATAGAAAATAATATTTTCGGTTGAAAGTTATGTTTTTGTTGTAAATTGAGATTTCTAGATTGAATATTTCACTGGTTTGTAGAAAATTAGCATTTTTAGCTTAAAAATTCCACATGTTGGTAAATTCATTTCGTTTGTTGAAATTCAACTATTTTCTTTATAATTCTCTTTTTTCTCGCTTAAAGACTAATTGCTTAAACTGGAAATCGAACTAATCCATTATTTACGTATTTTGTACAAATTGGACTCTTTGGATAGAAAAATTATTCTCTTGGTTGAAAATTCGTATACTTTGTTTACAAAAATGCGACATTTTTCGTAGAAAATTAAAACCCTCTTGGTTGAAAATGTAACTTTTTGGTTGAAAATTTATGTTTTTTGTTTCGAATTAAATTATTTAGCTGAAAATTTAACAGTTTAGTAGAAGGCTCCTCCTTTGGTTCAACAATTTAACTTTTTTTTTTATTTATCGAGTAGAAGTTCTTACTTAATTCAAATTTTAACTTTTCTTGTAAATTCTTCATCTCTTTTGGTAGAAAATTTACGGACCTGGCTGAAAGATGAAAAATTTGTTAATTCGTCATAAGTTGTTTTTGGATGGCCTCGTAAATAAGTTGACGAATAAAATTAAGTTGGTAAAAATCACTTTAGATAGGGAGTGGCGGGGGGTGTCAAAACTTGCCGACCATTGCCAACTTTGAAACTTCAGTAAAGAGATATTTAAAATGATGGTGCTCATTAAAATGAAAAATTGTTAATTCGAAAAAAATTTCGATTTAAAACTATGATTACCTTACCTGCACATCAGGATAGGAAGACAAGACCAACATTATATACTGAAGAGTAACCGCCACGGTGTCATAAGCCTATAATTGTACACAAATTTTCTAGAAATATTTTTTGAATTTTTTCAGAAATTAGAAGTGTACTTATGAAGTACTGAGTATAATTACCGCTACAATCATTAAGTTTACTTCATCACAAATGTCTTGATCAGATATTTTCTGTTTTTCTTGTAAGTCTAAAAGTATATCTAAAAATAGTTTTCTTTGGTTCGAACTGTCGTCGGAAAATTCACCTGCTAATTAACCGTATATTATTAATTAGTAATCGTTCACTTATAGGGAGAGTGGTCCTAAGTCGGTACTGTGGGTTAGACCGACGTTGTGTGTGCTTTCTCCTGATAAAGTCGATTTTTCATTCGGATTTGTTTTGTGTGCGTATTAGCATGAAATGGGAAAATATTCCTGGTTGTCCTAAGTCGGCACCAAACAGGTGGTCCTGAGTCGGCACCTTATTTTTTGTTGGTCTTTTGTTATTTTGTTATTGCTGTTTTTTTTTTTAAATCGGGTTGTGTTTTGACTGCATGTTGCTTGTCTTTGTTAGGTGTGCTTTGACGCGCATTGAGGGCCCAGAAACAGGGGGTGCCGGCTTAGGACGACCTAGCCAAATACATTAAAACGTAATTAAACCCTTTTTTCGACAAAAAATTTTTCTGTGCCGACTTAGGACCACTCTCCTCTATTTTTTTATAATATAAAATTATAAGAATATAATTATATTTTTACCCTGTTCAACTTGATCAGGTTTTTCCAATTCCATTTTTTTCTTTGTTATCACCTAAATAAGTGTACAAATGACAAGAAATGTATTTCGATACAGAATTAGTTAAATTCAATTACAAATTTACGTATACTACGTGCATTGCTTACAGAATTGACCGTACTGTGCATCCAGGAAATACTATTATAAAAATCCTCTGATATTTGGGTTAAATTGAAAATTAAATCTGAATGTAACCAAAGTCTGTAAGCTCGCTTCATTATCAGTTCAAAGGCTCTGTTAATAATTGAATATAATTAAATAAACGGCTTAAGATCGTGAAACACTTATTCGATTCCTACCTTAATTTATAAGCTATTAAATTGAAATGTGATTCATTTCAAGAAAATAGTTTAATTCTCCACCAAAAATGCTTTTATAGAAAAAAAATTTAACTCAAAAAGGCAAATCTTCAATGAAAAAATTTTTTTGTAAAGAAACAGCTATTCTAACAACCAAACAATTGAAATTTTAAGAAGCAGACAAATTTTTAACAAAATGGTTGAAAATTTAACAAAACAGTTAAAGTTTCAAGCGAAGAAAGATACAATTTTATTGAAGATCATGAGTTTTCTACCGTAAAAGATGAATTTTTAATCAAAAAAGAGGAACTGTTAAGAAAAGTGTAAATTTTTTACAAAAAAAAAATTAGCTTTCTCCCATAAAAGTTAAGTTTTCAATTGGAAATTACGAACTCATGAGAAAACAGTTTACTTTTTAATAAAAAAAGATGACCTTAATAAACTAGAATTTTTGACAAAATAATTTATTATTTTTTTGGTAACCTGATTACTCCTACATTTTGAAACAACAGAGATTAAATATCAAACAAAAACAGTTGTATTTTTATCTAAATAGATGAAGTTTCAAGCCGCAAAGAAGAATTTTCAATAAAACAGTTGGATTTTCGACCAAAGAAGATGAATTTAACCAAAGAGTTCAATTGTTAACAAGATAATTAAACTTTAAAAAAAATAGTAACATTTTTAACCAAGTAGCAGAAGTTTTAATCTATACAAGATAATTTGTTAACCAAATGAGGCATTTTTAACCAAATAGTTGAATTATCTACCAAAATAGTTGAATTTTTAATCAACAATGTAAATTTAAAAAAAAAGATAATTTTTAACCAAGAACGATGAATTGTCAACGTATAAATCTTTTAAAAAATAATCAATTTTCATCTAAATAGTTTAATATTTAACCAAACATTTACATTTTTTACAACTAGTTAAACTTTTAACCGAATAGTTTAATTTTTAAATAAAAAAAGTCTTTTCACAAAATAATATAATTTTCAACAAAATTGTAGAGTTTGCAACATAGCGAGATGAATTTCGAACAAAATCTATAACACTTTAAAAAAAAAATTAACTTCGAACGAAATCTGACCAGATACAATAAAGGCTTATACAATTTTCTCGTTAAATTTTATTGAGCATCTTTTTCCTTTTAGGCAAAAAGTTGTAGCTTTTTTACTTTTCAAATTAAAGCCAAAACACTTTCTTGAAAAAAAATTGGTTTTAATTCGTTTTTCACTTCTACTTGAGCTTTGTTCGATTGTTTATTAAAGTTTCAATGAAATTTACAGGGAATGCAATAGGAATTCAAAAACATATATATTTTTAAATTGTTGTTAATTTTTGTCTAATGCTCAGCATGCATAACATTTCCGTAACTTCTAGCGTTTATTTATCGAAGGGATTTTAAACAAACAAAAACTTCTCGCCAGCCATTTCGGATAAAAATTCAAAAAGTTGAGCATATTCAAAATTGTAGAGACCATTTTTAAAACATTTAAAAATATATGTACGCCTAATAGTAGTACTCAAAAAACTGAAAAATGTATCCTCATGACTATTAAAAAAATGACCAGAGTTATAGCATTTACAAAAAAAAAATTAAAATAAAAAAACGAAAATTAAGATTTTAAACCAAACAATCCACGATTTGAAAAAAGTCAAATAAGGAAAACGTTGCTTTTTGAATATTTTACAAGATTATTAGACCAAATTTTTGTTGGAAAATCGAAAATTCAAATTTAAATCGCACGAAAAATAATGAAAAATGAAAAATTCCATTTTGTGGTCCAACTAAGCAAGGTAGGAAAAAGGATGAAAAATCAAAAAAATTTCACCTAAAAAAGATATACAAATTTTTTATTAATCACAAGTTGATATAATGCGTAGTTTTTATTTGAATCGTGAGAAATAACATTAAAAATTAAAATATTTTTTTTCGATAAATGACAAAAGTTAAGAAAAAAATTAATAGTTCGCCCAAAAAGAATATACAGATTTGTTATTAATTCATTTTAGTTGGCTCAAGTATATTTTCTGTTTATCGTAGAAAATAGGATTTTAAAAAAATTAAGTTTTTGAAAATACGACACAAAAGACGAAAAAAAATGAATATAAAAAAGTTATTCAAGCAAAAAAGATCTACAAATCTGTTATAAACTTTTGTTATAAAAATAAATTAAAATAAAAAAATCGTTTCTTGGAAAAACTACGCGAGGTACAATAACTTTTTCTTTAACAAAATTTTTCGCCTAAATTGTATCTACACATTTTCTTAGAATCACTTTACTCTAGAATAATTATTTTTGGCTTATATCATACAAATAAAATTGAAAATAACAATTTTTTTAATTTGCTTTTTTAAATTCGGGTTACGCTATCAGAAAAAGAACACCCTAAGAGCATTCCTGAAAAATGTAATTAAAAATATTAAATATTAAAAATAAAAAATGTAATTTTTTGACTTCAATTTAAAAACTAGAAAAGCTAGAACTTTTTGTCTAAGGGGAAATAGACGAGAAATTAAATTTCACATGCAAAAATATCGTTTAAAAATCGAAACCTGAAATTTTTTTTGAAAGCCTTCAAGGACTTCCTTTTCGCACTCGGTATAATATTATTCGTGTGAATGTGAGTTTGGTAGAACAAAAAAGTTAGTAAGGTAGGAATCGGATAATTGTTATATTCTATGGTTATAAATAAGGCTTAATAAAAAATATAAGATAAGTTAATTTCCTTATACCTGTTCACACATTCAGTATAACGCGTGTACATTTTTGAGTTGGAAGTTTCCGATATGCCCATAGTACTTTCTAAAAGCATGATAAGTAAATTAACAAATTAAAAAAATATGCAACAAATACGCATCAATAAAAAATAATTATCAAAATTTTAACTTAACATATCTTACCCAAAGCAACATTTAAGGAAAAAGATATCAAATAGGGGCCAACTTGGAATTCATCTCCATCGAGTTCTTTTCCCATTCTTTCTGTCATTGATTTTGCATGATTATCAAAAATATGCAAAAATGTTCGCAGAGTTTGAGGATTAAAAGCAGGTTGAATTAATTTACGATGAGCGCGCCAAATTGGGACTAATGGAACCAAATAAAAGTATTCAATTGCTATGAATTAATTAATTTGGGTACATTGATATTCTTCAAACAAAATTTCATCTCCCTTATATCTCTAATAAAATAATATAATTTTTGCATTATTATTTGATTAATAAATTCAGAATCCGTAAATTTTTTTTCGTAATTCGAATAAAAAATATGAAAAATGTTGACTTCAAAATCCTATTTAACTAACCTGGGCAAATTCTGAATTTTCGAAAAGTTGAATTCCTGTTCCAAGGTTTAAAAAAAAAAATAAATAAAAGAAAAAATTTTTTTACGTATTATTCTTACTTTTGACCAATTTCCGTTTTTTTCATACAAATAATTACGAATGGACAATTTGAATATTTACCATGACTTTTTAAATAATTTTCAATTGCTTAAACAAATGTAAATTACTTACACAATTATTTTTTCCAAAAATTTTTTGTATTGTTAGGAATAGTGCATTTTTCTAAGAACATTATGTAATTATTGAAATCATTATTTATTGTCTATTTTCAAAATTGTTAAAAGTTAAGTCAGAGATATCAAATTTCTTTTTAAATTAGTATTCTAAGCTACGTTTTGTTGAATAACTATATAATTTTGATACATTTCTTTTAATGCTTAATAAATTTTTATTTGTTTAAACAATATTTATTTGCTCAAGCAGATTTTTTCGATAACTATAAAAATGAAATAAAATAGAACACATATACTTATGTTTCTGACTGTATAGTGTATAAAAAGAATAAATTTACCACTTTCTAATTGTTTAAAGAAATATAATTTGTTTAAATAATTACTTTTCTGAAAATAATGTTAAAATCGTAATTAATTGTATGTCTTCTATTTTATTTGATGTTTTTAGTTATCGAAAAATAACTGCTTGAGCAAATAAAAATTGTTTAAACAAATATAAATTTTTTAAATATTAGCAGAAATGTAAGAAAATTATGTATTTTTTCAACAAAAAGGAGCATAAGATATCAATTTTTAAAAAGTCGACATCTGGTTCAATTATTGGAAATTTTGAAAATAAACAATAATTAATTGTTTAAGTAATTACATAATGTTTTTACCAAAATTTAATACTCTAAACAATGACAAAATATTGCATTTCAATCATAAAAGACGATTTTTAAAAAATTTTTGGTAAATCAATAATTGTTTAAATAATTTAAATTAGTTTAAATATTGGAAAATTGTTTAAAAAGTCATGGTAAATATTCAAATTGACCATTAGTAATTATTTGTGTAAAAAGACGACGGAAATTGCTAAAAAGTAACAATAATACTTGAAAATATAGGATTTTTATTTTTGGGTCGTAATTGGGACGCAGCAGGGGGCGGGTGGGGTGGGTTTAAAATAAAAGTTATGAGTATGATTTTATTTCGTAGACGCTTCTCTTAATTCGCTTAAAATTTTGGTACGTTCAGATAAAAGCCTGGAGCATGAGTTTAATTTTTCGAAAATTGAAAATTTCCCCCTCATTTTTAAGGATTTTTAAGTGTCCGATTGCACGTGTTAATATTTGGGTTTCGAAAAATAAAAAATGACGGATTTATTTCCTCCGGAAATTAAAACTTGAGGGGGGTTGTTTTGCCTTCTAGAGAGAAAAAAACATTTTCAATGGATTTTTGGACCACCCTAGTGGCCATAAATCAGGGAAACCTGTAAATCAGGGAAAAGTCAGGGAATTCTTATAATAGGAACTTTAAATATCCGCCAAGGATAATAAATTTGAAATTAGTAAATTTTAATTTAAAATTATTTTATTCTTATCAAAATAGAAGATATTATGATAAAACCTCTGCAAGGCTTAAAATCATAAATTTTTTTAAAGTCAAGATTTTTTATAAAAAATTCAACTGCATTGTTTAAAATTCATCTTAATTGCTTAAAAACTGAACTATTTTCTTCGAAAATTAACTTTTTGTTTAAAATTTATATTTTTGCGTTGAAAATTGAACTATTTCTTTTAAGTCCTTTTTCCGAAAATTAATTAGTTTAAGTGGAAACTTCATATTTTTAAAATAAAAATGCAACTGTTTTGTTGAAAATTAACATCCTTTGGTTGAGAATTCAGTTATTCCGTTAAAAATTCGTATTTTTCTTCCTCATACAGGAAGCTTCGTACACTGAGAAAAATGTTGGTTGACCGAAAAAACGTTTGGTTGTCGTAACTAAACTTTTTGGTTGCTATACAAGTAAAACAATAGTTTTGTTGGAGAAATCCAATTTTTTTCAAACAAAAATTATTTTGTTACTGGAAAAACCTATTTTGTAAATAAAATATAAATTATTTTTTGCATAAAAAAGATGCAAGGTAAAAAGGTATTGATTCAATAAAATGTGTTTGATTTGTAGAAAAATCGTTTATTTAAACGCAATTAATTTTCGGAATTATACTGGTAACAATGTCGAACAATTTTTAGTCGCTTATTTGACTGTTCCTTAATTAAAAAATTTCTGAAACAATGTTATAAACAAATTTCCGGATGTATTTGTGTTTGGATGCATGTGTGAGGATGTGTGTAAGCATGTGTAGATGAGGATGTTACGCACACATACACTTAGGTTCATCTTTTTGATTGAAAATGTAACTATTTTTTTGAAAATTCGTTTTTCTTTTGCTTAAGATTATTTTTTTAAACTGCGAATCTAATTTTTCAATTTTTGTTTAAAAATAGTTTGCATTTAGATGAAAATTCGTCTTTTTCGTAGGAAAATAATTTAAATTATTTAAATATCTGACTATTCAACCAAAAAATTGTCTTTTGCCTTGCAAGTGCAACAATTTGGATAAACTTTTTTGGTTTCTTGGCTCAAAACATTTTTATTTAGTTAAAAATTTGTCTTTTTGGTTGAAAAATTTAATATAAAAATTGGACTATTTTGTTGAAAATATTTTTTTTTAAATTAATTATTTTATTGAAAATTTCAATGTTCCATTTTTTATTAAAAATTTGGGTTTGAAATAAATCTCATTTAATAAAAATGTAATGTTTCTTGGTTGAAATTTCAACTACTTTGTTCAAAATTCAACTCTTTGGTAGAAAATTTAACTATTTTTTCAAACAAAATTTTTTTTGCTTGAAATATCAAATATTACATTTTCCGGTGAGAATTCGTATTTTAGTTGAAAATTTAACTATTTCCTAAAAAAGTCGTCTTTTGGTTTGAAATTTTCTTTTTTGTTTGAAAATTCAACTATCTTTTAAAAAATTAAGTTAGTTGATTAAAAATGCACATTTATTTTTAAGGTTATCTTATTTCTTTGAACAATTGACTATTTGGTTTGGAAAATCTGGAAATCAGGGAAAAGTTAGGGAAGGCTAGGGAAAAACAGGAGATTAAAAAAAAACAACTTAAAACAGTCAAAAAATTTCAATAAGAAGGTATTTAATTAAATATTAGCAAAAACAAATTTGAAAATTTTCAATTTAATTGATAATTGTTGTATTCCATTTATAAAGGATTGTACTATATTAAAATGTTAAAAGTTAAGATTCTTACCGTTGAACATGAATGGTAAGGGAAAATTAAAAAATTGTTTTAACTAGAAATTTTATTATTTGATTGAGCATTCCACAACTATTTAAAAAAGGATTTTAGTTGAAATTTCACTCCCTAACTTGAAAGTTTGACTATTTCGTTGAATTTTTTTTTTTCGTTAAAAATTGATCTATTTTGTTGAAAATTTTTTTTTTTTGTCTTTAAAAATTAATTTTTTACTGGAAATTTTCTTTTTTCATCTTATGTTGAATTTTTTTTTAGTTGAAATTTATGTATTTTGTTGAAAATCCGTATTTGTTGTTAAAAAAACTAAACTTCTTGTTTCAAAATTTCTCCTCTTGAGTTTGAAGATAATTCATTTTGGCATATTTTTGTTGTTGAAATATTGACTTAAATTAACTTGATATTAACTTAACTGTTACATTTTTTGCAAAAAATTTATCTTTTTATGTTGACAATGTAAACCTTGGTTTAAATTTGAACTTTTTTCTTTAAAATTTAATCCTTTTGTTCACAATTCATCTTTATGGAACAAAAAATCAATATTTGATAAAAAATTCAACTATTTTGTTTAAAATTGAATTATTATGTTAAAAATTTAAGTATTTTGTTAAAAGGTTACATTTTATGTTTGAAATTTCAATAGTTTTGTTAAAAATTCGCGCTTTTGGATTTAAAGTTCATTTTTAAGGTACAAAAATCATATTTTTTTGGATGAAATAAATTAAAATTTTTTTTAGTTGGAATCTAAAATTTGATTGTATTATACCGTTTACATAAGAGTCTATGTTACAAATTTTACAATATTAAAAAGATGATTTTTGAATATTGTTGGTCAGGAAAAAGAAAATTGGTATGGGAAAATCAGAGAAAAGTCAGCGAATTTTGAAACTGAAATTTTTAGGTCAGCCTGAATGTGAATTAGTCAAGAATCAGCCACTAATTTACTTTAGGAAAAAAATTTACTTATTATTAGTTATTTTTAAAAATTTCTTGTAATTGTTTTCAAATTTTTCGCAACATTTTTCTAAAATTGTTAGTATTTAAGGCAAATTAGTAGCTTACTTTTAAAGTTTGTATTTTTTAAATTACAGCAACTTATTTAATTCTATTAACATTGCTAATAAAAACAAACGTTCCTTAATCTTTTTTATATAAATATTTTTACTTTCTTTTCAATCTACTGTCAAATCTAGAAAAATAAAGTCTGATGGTTATAAGATGTTAATATATTTAAAAATTTGTGGATGCTAATTTTTATTAGAAATATGATAGTGATATTAAAATTGTTTAGAATATCAATGTGCCAACAGTTTTGGTCATTATACATATACGTATTTATTTATTTTTATGGGAAGCCTTTCGACAGTGGATAATGCAACTTATACCCAGTGGGCACAAAGTTTGGCGACGTCTTTACGACATCGTTACGACAACTTTACGACATCCTATGTCCATATCGTTAAGGTGTCTTTACGATATCGTAAATAAGTCGTATGATCTGACGAAGTCTTTACGATGTCGCAAATACACCGAAACGAAATTGAGATAGGATGTCGTAAAGATGTCGTAACGATGTCGTAACGATGTGGTAAAGACGTCGCCAAATTTTGTGCCCAATGGGTAGTGGATAATCATGAATTAAGTGCACACATAAAAACATAAATATCTAATTTCAATATCGATTTATTAGCAGGTATTATCTCTTAATTTTTAAATAAATTAAATTTTTTCACATTTCTAGTATTTTTAAATAATGATTATCTAATTTAGGTTGCATTATCCATTGTAGAAAGGTCATCCCTACGGGAATTACCTGGAGCAAGAATCAGTGAATTACCCAACCAGGGCTGAGCGAATTTATATACAATAGCTTTCTCCATGCTTTTTGGACTTGTTAAAAGAGTCTTAAAATAAAAATTTACAAATTATTTAAAAAAAATTAATTCTAAATTGTTTAAATTCATATTTACTTTCATTTGATCCGGTTCGGAAATTCCAATCCACAATTGATTGCCTAGCCACACTCGACATGGAGACGTATATTGTTCAAAAATATTCCATAATGTATAGTATGCAGCTGAAAAAAATACATTTTTGCGGGCTTTATTTTTGGTTATTATTATTTAATATTTTCTACAAGCAAAATTTTTATTTTGCTTTCGAATGTAGCAATTCCCCTCGCATTTAGTATTGTTTTCGAAGCAGGCGAATTTTAATTTTCGAAATATTGAAAATTTAACATTTTGGTTTAAATTTAAAAAAATTATCACCATAGATGAGGAATAGGGTGGTCCAATTTTTTGTTTGTTAGTTTTCATGCATATCGCTACGAAATCTTTTCGAATTCAAAAAAAAAAAAAAAAGAAATGCATTTTTGTTTTTAAATAAAATGGTACTTAGAGGTTCCGCAAGCTTCCTGAAGTTTAACACTATTTCCCATAAGAAAAAAGTATGTTTTTGTAAATTTAATTCAGAATCGTCAATATTAGATAAATCGAGTTAAATCTCAACATTTATCTTCAAAATTATCAATAGAATGCTTATCAAAACTTATTTTATCTATAGCACTACCATAAGTCGGTTTTATAGGGACCCAAAAAAAACCCATAAGTGAAAAATTGGGTTTTGCGAGTTCTTAGCATTAATTTTTTTTGCGGTACAAAAGAAGAAAAGTTGTTTATAATACATAAGATACTATTTTATACTATTAATCAAATGTTTCTATAATTTGTTTAAATAATTTATTATTATTATTTATCACAATATTCTCTTAGAAGAATGCTATAAACTTGCAGTTTTTTCTGTAATTTTTCACTTTTTATTCACTTTTCAATTAGTATGAGGTAAAAATGATTGAAATTTAGTGAAAATTTCTATATAAATATATATTTCTATAAAAAATGTTTAAACAAATAATTATTGTTTAATATATTTTCTATAGAAATTTAGTAATGCCAGATAGTTGCGCTTTTTCTGGAATCTTTAGTTATGCTTAAGTTACAAAACGAATTTTATATATTTTTTGAACAATTAGGTTGTTAAAATGAATCAATTATGAGATCGCCCTTAATGAAAAGTGAACAAAAAGTTGAATATTTGAGAAAAAACCCCAACTTTCTAGCATTATTCAAAACCAATATTATTGAAAATAATACTAAATTGATTAAACAATTATGTTTGTTAACTTGAATCTATTATTACATTACTCTAATTGAAAATTAAAAAATGAGTTGAAAAATCTTGAAAAACCGCGAATTTCTAATTCTATTATAAGAGAAAATTGACGAAAGCAATAATAAATTATTTTTAAAACTACAAAAAAATCGTAAGAAGTTCTACAAATAGGCAAAACCTAATTTTTTCTTATCGATTTTTTGGGACCCCATTAAACAGGCTTGCTGTACCAGTAAATATAATTGTTTTTTTTAGAAAAAGGTCTTTTATTTTTGTGAGAATTCAAACAAATTTTCAGGCGATATGCATCAAAATTTAAAAAAAAGGGAATTTTTCTTTTGGAAAACGAAAAAGCTGGGGATATCGATCACCAAAAATCGAAAGTCGAGTTTTTATGGGTTAATAATATTCTCTTTGCTTAATTGGTATAATGTTGCGGTTTTTTATGAAATTTTCAACTGTTTGTCTATTTTTCATAAGTCGTGACTTAATAATTAATTAAATTTAGCCAAAATGATTGTTTAAACAAATTATTATTGTTTATGACTATCTTCATCAATATCAATACCTGATAGTTGCGGGTTTTCTGCAATTTTTACCTTTCTCTCCTTTTTTCACTTAGTGAGGTAATAATTAATAAAACTTAACAAAAATTTGTTTAAACAATTATTTTCGCTAAAATATAATTAATTATTAAGCCACGCCTAATGAAAAATAAACAAGCAGTTGGAAATTTCATAAAAAACTGCAACATTCTACGAATTAAGCAAAGAGAATATTATTAACAATAATAATAAATTGTTTAAAAAATTATTTTCGTTAACTTGAATTCATTATTACTTTACTCAGTTTGAAAATTGGACAAAAAGCCAGAAATTTCAGAAAAATGGCGTCTTTCTAGCATTATTCAAATATAATATTATTAATAATAATGATAAATTGTTTTAAAAATTAATTTCCTTGACTCTAATTAATTACTTAACTTAGCATATTTGAAAATTTCACTAAAAGTGATGTTTTTTAAACTGCAATTTTGTACCATTTTTCTAAGAGAATATTATTAACAATAATAATAAATCGACTAAACAATCACTCCTGTCAACATTGATGAACTATCACGTCCCTCTAATTGAAAATTGGACTACAAGTGGAAATTTTTTGAAAAAACCGTGTCTTTCTATCTCCATTCTATGATAAAATTGCTAAAAACAATAATAAATTATTTAAACCATTTATGTGAGCATCTAACTATCAGTATCAAATAATATTTTATGTGTCGGGAACAATTTGCATTAAAAAAACCCGCAAAAAAGTTTTAATTAGCGCCAAAAAATCGCAAACCCCATTTTTTCACTTATGGGGGTTTTTCGGGACCCTATAAAACAGACGTATGGTGTTGATATTTGAAAAGCGATATTTCATTTGTATTCTATGGCTAATTTTGAAGAGAAATGTTGAGTTTCAACTCGATTGACATAATATTGAGGATTCTAAAAAAGATTTACAAAAACGTATTTTTTTCTTATGGGAAATACGTGTTAAACTTGATAAAAATAAAATTTCTAATGCATTTTTGGACCACCTTAATCTATAGTGCCCAGACCTTCTCTTTAATAGCATAACGAAAACTAATAATTTCAATAGAATAATTCCGTTGATGCTTTAAGATCTTTTGACTTTTTTAAAAATCAAATTTAAAAAATTCATACTTATTTTTTGCTTGTTTGTAATATTATCCAAAACAGATACGATTAATTTTTAATTTAATAATAATATTTTAATAAATATTTTAATAATAAAATATTTTAATAAATTTAATAATTTTTAATCTTTTAAACAATGGCTTTATTTCGATAAAACAATTTTGAAAAGTAGAACACCTTATCAAACTCTTGAATATTTTTTGTTGAAATAGTCTAAAAATATTAATTCAGCAAGATTACCAGAGGAATCCTTTCCAGCAAAATGTAGAGCATTTCCTAAAAAGGGCAAGGCCTTTGGTCCAGGAATTTTGGCAGCGTGTTTATAAAATCGAATGTTTTTGACGTAGTCGAAAAAATATAAAAGTACTCCTAGAATAATTAGAAGTATTATTGCGGTCAACATTTTTGATAATCTGTAGAACTAATAAATTTTAAACACTTATAAGAGCTTATCGTTGATTATTTTTGATTTTTTCGGAAACTTTAAGAACTAGTAGTAATCAAAAAATTGATTTTCTAAAATTAAAAGTAAGTAGGATCTTTTTTCCTCTAGTTTGAAAAGAAAACTGAAATTTTTTCTGGTCGTGTTCCTTTATATACAAAGTCCAAACTGCAGAAACCGTAGTGAAGCTATCATCCCCGCCAACCACAAGTCGAAAGGTGTTATGTAATCCTGGAATGCCTAGACAATGAACGAATAGTTAGTCTTGAGTTGAGTGGGAGAATTCTTTGACAATTTTTGACAATTTCAATAAGCTTTAGAGTCCTATAAAAAATTTGCCGTCTGCGCGGGCGCATTGTCTTCACTTGCAAGTTTGGGCGCGCACGGCGCGTGTGTCTGTCGGTTTTCGCGCTTCGCGTTTGATGATGAATTTGCCTCGCGCAACGCGATGGGTCATTGTACTTCGCCCACATTTGAGCATGGACCTCTTGAAAAGTAAAGGTCAACCCATCGACAATTGTAATTTGGTGATTGTGATTTTTCTTTTGTTGAAGCTCCTTCCATTTTCACCAACACATTCTCAACACGTGTCCCGAAATTCGCACTCGATTAGAGTTCATGTGTCTAGAAGACGATTAGAGTTCATGCGTCCGGGATTGCTTGTTCAGATATTGCAAAATCAAGTAGAAATTTTATTTTTCATGATTATGTTAATATTTATTTATTTTTCGCAGTAATCTTTAATCTAAATTTAAATAAGTGAAAATTTGACTGATTAAATTAATCAAGCAAGCTTTGATTGAAAAATTATTTATTTTAATTGACAAAACATTAAGATCCACAGATTAATCAGTCAATACTGCTGAGTAAATCAGTCACTTTAAATCATTAATTTTCAGTCAAGAGTTGTTTGATTTGTTTATCATAATAAAATAGCAAAGTCATTTATAAGTTACAATTTTTCTATATAAATTAACTAATTGAATTAGTGTAAGTTACTCTTTATGCCATTCAAAGTGAATGATTTAATCAATAAAAGTTACAGTTTAGATCATTTAAAACTACAGATTCTCTCAGTGTATTCAATTTATTAGATCAATTCCTCATGATTGGGTAAAATTTAATCATCTAAATTTCAAATGAATCTTTTACGTCGAATTAAACTATTTTTTAATAGAAATTAAACAAAATTTTTATTACACTTTAAAAAAATCTCCTTTCGCTCAGCTGGGAATCGAACCACAGAACTTTTGATTGACGGTCGGGTGCTTTCTCATTAAGTTACTAGAGATGTCGAGAAAAGAAACTTTTTTCAAAAATACACGCATTGTTATTCCAGGTGAAGTTAAATTTGTCAAGGAATCTTTATTATCACGAGAGAATAACATAAATTATTTCAAATGAATCTGTTATATCATCAGCAAATGGTAATTTACCAACAGTAGATAACCCTACAAAAATATGGAGGCAGAAAATCGACGAAATCGATCAAATCAAGAATCTTGAACAACAGAAAATGTTTAAGGTCTTAATCAGACTAAATGGAGAATAATTTTTTTAAATTTAAAATTAAATTATCTCTTAAAAAAAAAGATCTTTCTCTTTTTGCTCGACTGGGAATCGAACCACAGAACTTCTGATGTTCGGTCAGGTGCTTTTCCATTAAGCTATTAATGAAATCAGAATAAGAACCTTATTTCAAAAAAATAACACTAATTTTTAGCTAGGACTAGATGGAAAATAATTTTTTCAAATTTGAAATTAAATTTTTTTTGAAAAAAAAAACATAACTTCTGGTAACCGGTCAGGTGCTTTTCCACTAAGCTATTCGAGAGATCAGAATAAGAACCTTAATTAAAGAAAATATCGCTAATTTTTAGACCTTCAGGGCATGTGACGAGTGGGTCAAGTGACAAGATTCCTACCTTACCGCCACCTTTCTTATTTCCTAACTTATTTTCACACGAAGCGCCACATCGAGTTGAAAATTTGGGATAATAAATAAGAAGCACTAAGAAAGGTGGGTCTGGTGCTGAACTTTATTAATTATAAAAAAAGCAAAAAAAATTGTTCACAACAAGAAACTTTTTTCATAATTATAAAAATGTAGGACCAGGCACATCATTCTTAGTGCTTCTTGTTTAGAATTTCAAGGTTTCAACTCGATGTGGCGTTTCGTGTGAATACAAGATGGGAAATAAAAAAACTGGTGGTAAGGTAGGAATCTTGTCACGTGACCCACTCATCACATGGCCTTAAGCATTTTCTGTTATTTTAGATTCTTAACTTGATCGATATTGTGAATTTTCTGCCTCCATGGTTTTAGAGGGTTATCGACTGTCGGTAAAGTGTCATTCGCTGATGATATAACAGATTCATTTAAAATAATTACTTGTACCCTTAAAACCCAGCAGGAAATTAGTGTTATTTTCTTGAATTAAGGTTCTTATTCTGATCTCTCTAATAGTTAAATGGAAAAGCGCCTGATCGAAAATCAGAAGTTCTGTGGTTCGATTCCCAGTGGAGCGAAAAGAGAAAGATCTTTTTTTCAAGAAAAAATTTAATTTTAGAATAACAGAATGTCTCAACGTCTTTACAGACTAGATATAGTTATAAATTAAAACAAAAATTAATTGAATTTTTCTGAAAAAAAACTTCCGATTTCCGGTCGTATTCGTTTAATTAATTTTTTTTTCATCCATAGCTCCATTTAGTCTGTAATGACCTTAAGAAATTCTGTTACTCTCTGATGATAATACAGATTCCTTGACAAATTTGACTTGTAACACTGAGTTCGCATCAGTCACTTTTGAATAATATAAATTATAATGTTTATTAACAGCTACCCTGACAAATGTATCATTTCAATAAATTTATATTATTATAACAGTATGTTTTCATTATTCTGTCGTTTTTTAAATTGTTTAATTTTTAACAAAGTAGATGAAGTAAACCAAACAGTTGAACTTTTAACAAAAATCATGATTTTTGAACCAAGAAAATTAATTTTCTACCGAAAAATACAATTTTTCAATAAAATAGATAAATGCTCTACTACAAATTAATATATTTTTAAGAGAAAATCGAATATTTTAATTTTCAATTAAGTTTTTTTTGGAAAAAAACTTAGTTTAATTAAAGGGTAAAATATCCTAGCAACGAGATGAATTTTCTACTTAAATTATGTATCAACAATTAAAAAATTTTAAATCATTAATTTTTAAGAACAAAATGTTAATAGCCAACGAAGTAGATTTTTTACGTATAAAAGTAGTTGAGTTTGTAAACACAAAATTACTTTTTTTAAAAAATTTTTTAAACAAATAATTGAATTTTCATGTGAAAACATGAATTCTCAACTGAGAAAATTAATTTATCGTGTGAAAAGAGCAAATTCTAATAAACCACATGAATTTTTAACCAAGTATGTAGTTAATTAAAAAAAAAGATCAATTTTCAACCAAATATTTGAATTTCCAATCAAAGAAATACGATTTAGACAAAAGTGGAATAATTATTTTTTAATTTAAAATAATAAGTTTTTAGGAAATGAAGTTTTAACTAAAATTATATATCGTTAACAAGTAAAGAACCTTTAATAAAGTAGCATACAATGATTTAACAGAACGCATCAATTCTTAACCAAATTCGTTGATAAAATTATTTATTACGATTAAAATAAGACTACGCGTCTTATAAAAAAAATACTCAAAACAAATTGGAATCTCTTTTTAGAGTGGACAACTTTTTTCGATACATTTTTTTCGTACCTTTTTCTCGTTTATCCACAAATTTTTTATTTTTATTTTTAATGTACTTTTTAAGATTAAAATAAAATTACACATCCTATAAAAAGTGATGCATAAAAAATTTGCAGATTTGATTTGGGTGCACAATTTTTGTTTACTTATTTTTTACGGTACCTTATTTATATGATTTTATTTAACTTTCATATAAAAATATAAGAATTTGTTTTCATTTATTTAAAGCGATTGTTATGAAACACTTTTTTTATGACAAAATGTAATATTTTTTCGGAAAAATGCATATCGTTTTCGAAATCAGCACGTCGAAATCTATAGAATACGACCGTTCTTTTGAGGGTTGAATTTTGAATGAATTTCCATTAAAATAGTTGTGTTTTCCACCAAAAAGAGAAATAATGAATAAAACTCAAATAATGAATCTGGAACCAAAAAAATTATTTTGAAACCAAACTGTTAAATTTACTATAAAGAAATGAATTTTTATCATCAAGTGGTGAATTCTGAACGAAAAATGTATAGTTGATTTTTAAACGAAAAATCTTTTATTTTCAAATTAAGAACTTTTAAATGCAACCAGAAAGAGGAATTTTAAAAAAAGTAGGCGAATCCTAAAGAAAAGAGGAATTATTAACAAAAAATTTGAGTTTTGAATCAAAAAGGAAACTTTTAGAAAAATTGTTTTATTTTAAATAAATTATATTGAGTTTCAACCAAACAGCCGAATTTTAAACAAAATCATGAATTTTTAAGCAAGAAAATTAATTTTCCAAAGTAAATCTCAATTTAAATAAATAAAACCAAAATAACAAGTCTATCAAAAAAAGTCTATGAAATCCAAATTTAATGAATATTAGTTTTAACTGATCAAATACCGAAGTTTCAGAGAATATTTGAGGCAACTAGTTTTACATAAAAAAGTTTTAATCAGACGAAAGTTATTTTTACTTGCCACTTTTGTGAAGACCCAAAGACTCTATTGCACATAATTTAAAAGAACATTAAGCTCGTGGCTTTGAGTACATTAACCTTTAGAAGACTTATCTTCGGATATTTTGAATACACTAAATAATCCAAACATAATTTAAACATAATTTAATTAGCAACAATTTTCTTTTAAGTTTTGGATATGAGTAAGATTTCTAATTATATCCAAATACTGCTTATCGCTACGAAATATTTGGAATATTTTACTATAATTTCTTTAATTAGTAACAATTTCATTCTTAATTTCTTGATCTGGGTAAAATATTTAATAACATCCGAATAAATAGTTAAATTTCAATATTATAATTTTATGATAAACATTTTTTCCTAAAATTTCTCTTCTTTTTCCACAGATTATTGAATGTAAGAGCTTTATTGTCAAAACGGTAGGATTATCACAATTCATAGTTAATTAAGAATTAATTTTAACGTTAAAATGTTACCATTTAAAGGATATGGTAGCTAACAAATTGTGACATTTTTTGTTCTCAGACTTACCAATTTAGAAATTTTTTACGGCTAATCAAAAATAAACTAAAAATAATTATATTTTGCAATTAAAAAATCTACAACTGTCTAACTTAGAGTGATGAAAATAAATATTTTGGAATTTAAATTGACAAATAATTTAGTATTAAATTTAAAGCAGTTTAAGTAAAAAATTCAGAGCTTTTATGATTTAAAGAATTCCCTGAAATCCATAAATATTCTCTGTTTCCTGTATACGCGGAATACTTTAAATTCTTAAAATTTCTTGAATTTACGAAGCAATCTTTGAATATTCAGAATCCCCAGAATTGCTTAAATTCTCTGAAATCCTTGATCTCTCTGAATTCGCTGAAATCCTTAAATATCCTGAATTCCTTACATATTTGGAATTCGCTACATTCATTAATTATTTTGAATTCCCAAATTTATTTAAATATGCGGAATTCCTTAACTTCTCTGAAATCCTTGATATCTCTGTGCTCCTTGAAATGCTTAAATATCCTGAGTTCCTTGAATATTTGGAATTCCCTGCATTCATTACATATTTGGATATCCCAGATTTACTTGCACATTTAGAATTCACAGAATTTCTCAAATTCTCTGAAATCATTGATATCTATGAAAATAAATCGAGCTTCTCCCGAAAAAAATCCTGGCTACGTCGCTAGAATTCCCTGAAATCTTTGAATATCCTGAATTCCTCAAATTTTTAGAATTCCTAGAATTCCTTGAATATTTGGAAATACCAGACTTGTTTGAGATTATAAATTTCTTACATTCTCTAAATTCCCACATTCTTTGAAATCTTTGATTTCTCTAAACAGGGTGAAACCCTTGAATTACCTGAATTCTCTGTTTGATACATTTGTAGAATTCCTTGAATTCCCTTCATGCTCTGAAATTTAATATATTCTCAGAATCCATTGAATTTCCTAAAAACTCTGAAACCACTTAAATTCCTCGAATTATCTGAATACCTCCAATATTGCGAATTCCTCGTATTCTATAAATATTTTGAATTCCTGCAACGGTCTGAAATCCCTATAATTCTTCAACTTATCTAAAATCCGTATATTCCTTGAATATTAGGAATTTTCTGAATCCCTAAATTCTCTGCAATCTTTGAATCCTCTAAATTCCCTGAAGTACTTGAATTCCCTAAATTCTCTTGAATCCCTAAAATTCTCTTAATTTCCTAAATTCCTTAAATATTCTAAATTCTCTGAATTCCATAAATTATTTAAATTGGCTGAATTATCTGATTTGCATACATTTATGAAATTTGTTGTATTCCCTTGGTGCTCTGTAATGTAATAATTTAATAAGCGATCAAAATTGCTTGAATTTCCTAAATTTTCTGTAATCGTTTGAATTCTCTGAATTCCTTTGATTTATTTAATATTCTGAATTTCTTGAATTCCTTAATCCTCAAAGTACAAACATGGTAAAAATAACGGTAAAGTGCATCGTGGGTGATATAGACCCCAGCTTATTTAATCATGTATTGTTTAACCCCTATTGAATATTTTGTCACCATAAAATTATCCGATATAGTGAAAAAATTGAGTTTTTTTACTTAAAAATTTATAACCCACGTAATTTTAATGATTTAAACCTGAAAAGTTATCACTATACTTTTGAAATGGTGTTATTTCATTAAAAAAAATATTGCAACATGGGTGCTTTCAAAAAACATATTTATTTGCACAGTTGAAAAGTCAATTTTATAATGAAATGATGAATCAGATTTTTTGCTTTTAAATGGATTTATTATTGTAAAAATTAAGGAACTTGGACATGTAATACTATAATAATACAAGAAATTGAAAAAAGCATATATAACTGTATTTTAACAATTATATTTTATTCAACACATTAACACTGCTCTCGTATGATGCGCTGCCGTAAGTTGTAAGCCATCTACAAGGAAAAAAAGTATGAACTAATCGAAAAAAAATTATTATTTTACTTCATATGATATACTTACCTCAGAAAGTAATCAAAAATCAATACAATTTCAAACAAAAATTTGCTCCAAAATTACTTTCTCACTCACTAAGTGCACACCGGGTGTTAGAGACCCCACGATTTTTTTACGTCTACGTTCAGCAGCTGCTGCTTGTAGACTCAGTGATCCCAGATCTGAAACGAGACGTGGTCCAATACTATGACACGTCTATGTTCGTGTAAATATGGTAGGAGACGATATAAATGCCTGGGTTGCGCGCGCAACCAATTTCTCCTCTTCTGAATTTGAAAACTCGAAGGTGCACGATTGCCGGTCGGAACACTTCGATGGTTCTATTTATATCTCTATCTGCTTTGAAATAAAATGAAAAGATTGGCATTTTAATATTTTCAGATTTCGATGCTGGACTGTCGATTCTCATGATTTTAATACTTCGCACGCCTCTTTAATGCGTGTATTTTGAGGTTACGTTACTTCACGTATA
>NC_046665.1:95901202-95902445 GCF_010883055.1 Belonocnema kinseyi | reverse complement strand
TATGAATCCTTAATAAGAATAAATTAATTTTGTTACTAAGTACTTCAACTGTAAGTGAAAGTTATACTATTTGGTCGACAATTAAAATTTTGGTTGAAAAATCATATTTTTGGGTTAAAAATTCAAATTTTTTGTAGATGATTCTCTTTTTGACTTTAATATTAAATGATGTTTTTGAAAGTTCATATATTTTGTTGAAACTTGACCTTGTTTGGTAGAAATTTAATCTTTTTGGTTGAAAATGTATCATTTTTGGTCAAAAATGCAATTGTTCGGTTGAAATATGAACTGTACATCTTCTTGGGCTTAAAATTCGATTATTTCACTAAGAGTTGAATTACTTTGTAAAAAAATACTGTTATTTTCAACACGGTTTTATAATTATGGTTAAAAATTTAACTATTTGGTTGAAAGTTTAACTCTTTGATTGAAAACTCATATTTTTCGATGAAAAAAATCAATTTTTTGTAGCTAATTCGTTTTATTGACTTTAAAATTAAATAATTTCGTTGAAAATTCATGTATTTTGTTTGAATTTTGTATTTTTTTGTAGATCATTGATTTTCTTGGTCAAAAATTCATGTTATAGGTTGAGAATTTAACACCTTTATTGAAAATTTATTTTTTCAATTAAAATTTTTTTTATCTGAAAATGTAACTATTCTAGGATTGATTAAAAATTAATCGTTTTTATCTGGAAATTGAACTATTCAATTTTAGATTGAAACTTCATCATGTACATTGTATTAGTTAAAACACCAATTATTTCATAGAAAATTAATTTAATTTGTTAAAAAGTAAACTTTTGGGTTGAAAATTGATATATTTTGTTAATTAGATTTTTTTCCTAAAATTTTGAAAAACTGCAAAATAAAAAAATTTCCTTAACATCTTCCGGATTCTTTTTTTTTTAATTTTTAAAATGTTTTCAAATACTCACTTAAAATTTATTTGTCAAAATAAAAAATTATTTTCAATGTTCTTAGCAATCACAACAATTTTTGTTATTCTTTTTAAATACTGTACAATTCTCAAAAAGCTTATTTTTTTAAAAATCTGCAATCGTGTTTCAAATTATTTGAAACAATTTCAAGTTTTTAATTAATTCTGAATCTTTTTTTAAATTAAAATTGTAGCGATCGAACTTAAAATTTAGCTCATTACAAATTTAACAATTCAAGGCTTTCTATTTCGAACCATTCTGTTCAAATTTGTATAGTTTTTAACAGTTGTTTGTAATGGA
>NC_046665.1:95898952-95901102 GCF_010883055.1 Belonocnema kinseyi | reverse complement strand
TTCTATCAAAAGTTCAACTACTTTGTTAAAAATTTTATTTCTTTTATTTGAAGGTTCATCTCTTTCGTTGAAAATACATTTTTGAAACTGACAATTAATCTACACCATTCTTGGTTATAAAATCATGTATTTTGTTAACAATTCGTCTTTCTTTGTAGAAATTAAATTGCTTTATGGAAAATTTACACTTTTTGATTAAAAATTACATTTTTCGGTTGAATTATCAACTGTTAATATTTTTTGGTTGCAAAGTCGTTTTGTTTTAAATGCAACTATATTGTTAAAAATTGAAATCATAATTTTTGGGTGGAAAATTCAATTATTCACTTAAAGTTAGACTACTTATTAAAAAAATTAATTTTTTCTTATTAAGGATTCATAATTATATTTGAAAATTCAACTATTTGCCTTTAAATTAGGTTAAAAATTCAGCTTTTTGTAGATAATACTCTTTTTGACTTTAAAATTTAAAAATTTATTAAAATTAAATTGACCTTTTTTAGTAGAAATTTAATCTTTTTAGTTGAGAATGTATCATTTTGGGTCAGAAATGCAATTGCTTGGTTAAAATATAAACTGTACATCTTCTTGGGTTTAAAAGTCGATTATTTCACTAAGAGTTAAATTACTTTGTAAAAAAAAATAAAAGAGAGTACATCATCATCATTAATTTTCTTGGTCGAAAATTCATCTGATTGGTTGAAAATTCAACAACTTTGTTGAAAATAATTTTTTTCCGTTAAAAATTATTTATCTTTATCTGAAAATGTAACTATTATAGGATTGATTAAAAATTAATCGTATACATTGGTTAAGTTTGAAAATTGTTTTTTTTCTATAGAACATTAATCTTCTTGGTCAAAAATTCACCTTTTCCCTTGAAAATTTAACAATTTTGTTGAAAATTCGTTTTTTTCCTTGTTCAATTCAATTTTTTATCACAGCTTTTATCTGGAAATTCAACTATTCCATTTTCGGTTAAACTTTATCCTGTGAATTGTATTAGTTAAAACACCAATTATTTGTTAGAAAATTAATTTATTTGTTTTCGATTATGACTTGAAATATTATTTCAGTCTAAAAAAACTTTATTTTTAACCCATGCAATCTGAAATTTTTCAATTAAAAAAAGAAAATTTCGTTAATTATCAGCAATATTTGACCGTTCATTTAAAACAATCCATTACAAACAACTGTTAAAAACTATACAAATTTGAACAGAATGGTTTGAAATAGAAAGCCTTGAATTGTTAAATTTGTTATGAGCTAAATTTTAAGTTTAAACGCTAAAATTTTAATTTAAAAAAAGATTCAGAATTAATTTAAATATTGAAATTTTTTCAAATAATTTGAAACACGATTTAGACTTTTGCAGCTTTAATAAAAAAATAAGCTTTTTGAGAATTCTACAGTATTTAAAAAGAATAACAAAAATTGTTGTGATTGCTAAGAACATTGAAAATGATTTTTTATTTTGACAAATAAATTTTAAGTAAGTATTTGAAAACATTTTAAAAATTAAAAAAAAAAGAATCCGGAAGATTTTAAGGAAATTTTTTTATTTTGCATTTTTTTAATTTTAGGAAAAAATCTAATTAACAAAATATATAAATTTTCAACCCGAACGTTTACTTTTTAATAAAATAAATTAATTTTCTATCAAATAAATGGTGTTTTAACTAATACAATATACAGGATGAAGTTTCAATCAAAAATTGAATAGTTCAATTTCCAGATAAAAACTATTAATTTTTAATCAATTCTAGAATAGTTACCTTTTCAGATAAAACAAAAAAATTTTAATCGAAAAAATAAATTTTCAATAAAGTTGTTAAATTCTCAACCAAAAACATGAATTTTCGACCAAGAAAATTTATGATCTACCAAAAAGACAAATTTCAAACAAAATACATGAATTTTCAACGAAATTATTTAATTTTAAATTCAATAAAACGAATTGTCTACAAAAAGTTGATTTTTTTCAGCGAAAAATATGAGTTTTCAATGAAAGAGTTAAACTTTCAACCAAATAGTTAAATTTTTAACCATAATTATAAAACCTCGTTGAAAATAACAGTATTTTTTTTACAAAGTAATTCAACTCTTAGTGAAATAATCGACTTTTAAGCCCAAGAAGATGTACAGTTCAT
>NC_046665.1:95897828-95898852 GCF_010883055.1 Belonocnema kinseyi | reverse complement strand
CAATTAATCTATACCATTCTTGGTTATAAAATCATGTATTTTGTTAACAATTCGTCTTTCTTTGTAGAAATTAAATTGCTTTATGGAAAATTTATACTTTTTTATTAAAAATTACATTTTTGGGTTGAATTATCAACTGTTAATATTTTTTGGTTGCAAAGTCGTTTTGTTTTAAATGCAACTATATTGTTAAAAATTAAAAACATAATTTTTGGGTGGAAAATTCAATTATTCACTTAAAGTTAAACTACTTATTAAAAAATTAATTTGTTCTTATTAAGGATTCATAATTATAGTTGAAAATTCAACTATTTACCTTTAAATTAGGTTAAAAATTCAGCTTTTGTAGATAATACTCTTTTTGACTTAAAAATTTAAAAATTTATTAAAATTAAATTGACCTTTTTTAGTAGAAATTTAATCTTTTTGGTTGAGAATGTATCATTTTGGGTCAGAAATGCAATTGTTTGGTTAAAATATGAACTGTACATCTTCTTGAGTTTAAAAGTCGATTATTTCACTAAGAGTTGAACTACTTTGTAAAAAAAAAACTTTTTTTTTAACAAGGTTTTTTAATTATGGTTGCAAATTTAATTATTTGGTTCAAAGTTTAACTCTTTGATTGAAAACTCATATTTATTCGCTTAAGAAGTTCAACTTTTTGTAGATAATTCTTCATTTTGACTTTAAAATAAATAATTTCGTTTAAAATTCATGTATTTTATTTGAAATTTGTCTTTTTTGTAGATCATTAATTTTCTTGGTCGAAAATTCATCTGATTGGTTGAAAATTCAACAACTTTGTTGAAAATCATTTTTTTTCGTTAAAAATTATTTATCTTTATCTGAAAATGTAACTATTATAGGATTGATTAAAAATTAATCGTATACATTGGTTAAGTTTGAAAATTGTTTTTTTTTCTATAGAACATTAATCTTCTTGGTCAAAAATTCACCTTTCCCCTTGAAAATTTAACAATTTTGTTGAAAATTCGTTTTTTTCCTTGTTCAATTCAATTTTTTA
>NC_046665.1:95873816-95897728 GCF_010883055.1 Belonocnema kinseyi | reverse complement strand
AGTATAATTAATTATGTATGTATAATAGTATTAATATTTATATAATTTATATTTTATATGTGAAGTAACGTAACCTCAAAATACACGCATTAAAGAGGCGCGCGAAGTATTCATATCATGAGAATCGCCAGCCCAGCATCGAAATCTGAAAATATTAAAATCCCAATCTCTTCATTTTATTTCAAAGCAGATAGAGATATAAATAGAACCGCCGAAGTGTTCCGACCGGCCATCGTGCACCTTCGAGTTTTCAAATTCAGAAGAGGAGAAATGGGTTGCGCACGCAACCCAGGCATTTATATCGTCTCCTACCATATTTACACGAACATAGACGTGTCATAGTATTGGACCACGTATCGTTTCAGATCTGGGATCACTGTACTAAAACGACTTTACATACATAAGTGTCTCCAACTAAAGCTAGATGGCGGCACTTACTCAATTTTTTCGAATTATGTACTCTGAAAAAAATGGTTAGTTGAGCCAACTATTTAGTTAGTAAGATATGGTGCTGCTATTTTATTAGTTAAGTCTCTTATTTTATTAGTTCGTACAACAATTCCATTAGTTGCGCTGACTATTCAGTTAGTACCAGCAGCTAAGTAAATGGTTATTCCAACTAACGAAATAGCAGTACCATATCTTACAAACTAAATAGTTGGTTTGTAAGAGTTTGAAAATTTCTTGGGTTGTCAGAGACCCAAAATGTACCTTAAGGGTTAATTTTCCGAAATGATCAGAAATCCCTGAAATTCTTGAATTCCTTAAATATTTGAGAATTACTTGACTTCTCTGAAATATTGGAATATTCTAAATTCCTTATATTCTTAGAAATCTCTAAATTACTTAAATATTCTGAAATAATTAATTACTCCGAATATTCTAAGCTCTTTAAGCATTCTGAATTCTCTTCATTTTTTGAATTCCCAAAAAGCTTTGAAATCCCTGAAATCTTCGATTATCCTAAATTTTATTATTTTATTTCGTTCTTGTTTTATTATTCCTTTATTATTCGGAATTCTCTGAAATCCCTGAATCCCTTTCATTCTTTTGAATTCTGTGGATTATTTTTAAGTCCTTGGAATTTAGGTATTCATCAGAATGTAGTGAATCACACTAATTTAAGGCGTTCAGATGATTGAGGAAATTCAGATCTACCAGAGAATTCGGAGGGATTCAAAAGATTTGAAGGAAGTTAAAATAATTCAAAAGGGTTTGAAAGAACTTGAAAGTATTCTAAATTAGCCATTTCGCTTTATAATATTTTTGCGGTAGATTTGCAATTTTACTGGCCCCCTTTCCCATTAATGTCTGTGAAATATTTAAGTATTTTTAAAGAAAAATAAGACTGCATATCTCTTTCAAATTATTTGTTTTTAAAGTGATGAAACTTTACAATTTACATTGGAATCACAGTAATATTTTTTTATTTTTTTAATTATTATTTATCAATGCAATATTTTCCCCACACTGTTGCGCGCGTATAATTGTTACTCTGAGATAGTTTTATAATATTTTCCATGTAACTTTTAAAGGGAGGAATTTGATTAAAAAAATTCTAATACGTACGAACATATTAATTCTTTAATTCCAGTTTCTTTTCAAAAGATTATTATAAAAGCTTAGTACCATATTATTTATAATTTTAAGATCGATTCCAGAAGACCTTGTGTACATGCTAACATTATTTAGAAATAATTTCCAGTGGTTTAAAATTATTTAAAACAAACTTTGTATTACGTTATAAACAAACTAATTATCAAAAGTTGTTATTCGCGATTTGGAATGCTCAGCTTATTAAAGGTCAGAACTTTGCTATAAAAGGTAAAAAGAATTAAGTTTTCTTACGATTAAGTGTTTAAATAATCAATAATTTTCGTGAAGTTTCGAGAAACAATTTTTTTTATTAAAATAATCTTTATTTATTGATTCCATAAAAAATTGGGCTAATTTTGAAAAAAATGTAAACTCTGAATTTGTTTATGACAATTGTTTGAATAAAGCATAATTCTGGTAAATTTGCCAAATATTATATGAAAGAGTCATCAGAAAAACATTCTTAGTTGTGGCCGCCTAGAAATTGAGCCTATTTAATGGAAAAAAACCAAAATCAGTATTATTTTGTGAAAATAGTTTGAATAATAAATAATTCTTGTGAATTTACATGCCGTCATAGCGAAGAGTCATTCGAAAGACAATCTTAGTGAATTCTTTGACAAAGTTGAGTCTGTGGAAAAATATCCGAAGTGGGAATTTCTTTTGAAAGATTGTTTAAAAAATTCCCAATGAGTATCTATTTTCAACTATTGGCAATACAATTTTTATTTATCTCACATTTTATATAAAAACTCTGGACTTGAATGAGCCGCCCATTGGGTACAAAATTTGGCGACGTCTTTACGACATCGTTACGACATCTTTACGAAAAACTTTACGATGTCCTATGTCCATGACCTTAAGGTATCTTAACGATATCGTAAATGAGTCGTATGATCTGACGATGTACTTATGATATCGCAAAGACACCGAAGCGACATGAGCATAGGATGTCGTAAAGTTGTCGTAAACATGTCGTAACGATGTCGTAAAGACGTCGCCAAATTTTGTGCCCACTGAGTGAACATTTCCGATCCCGAAAATAACTTTTGTTTATTAATCTTTGTTAAAACTTTTGTTAAAACTTTAATTTTCTTACATGCTTCAAATTATTTTTAAATATTTTAGCACAGATATAAAAATTTCTTTGATAAATTTAAAAATCTTAAAAAAAATAGAACTTCTGAAAATAAAAAAAACCGTTAAATATGTTGTTTATTGAAAAATTAACAAAATTTATCATTATAAATAAAAAAAAAACTGAAGTTTTCGAAAGTTTTTAAGCATAAATAATAATAATTCAGTCGGAGTTATTCTATTAGTACGTAGTAATTCACTTATACACTAGAGTAATCCATTTGTAATCTTGAGTAATTCAAATTTAATCCGCCCCAATCCATCCTAGTGGGCACAAGTTTGGCGACGTCTTTACGACATCGGTACGACATAGTTACGACAACTTTACGACATCCTATGTCCATGTCGTTAAGGTTTCTTTACAATATCGTAAATAAGTCGTATGATCGGACGATGTCTTTACGATATCGTAAAGACACCGAAACGACATGGACATGGGATGTCGTAAAGTTGTCGTAAAGATGTCGTAAAGACGTCGCTAAATTTTGTGCCTACTGGGATTTTTAATTCAGCCAAATTCAAGTTATTCACAGTGATCTCAGTATGGCGGAGTAATCCACTTGCAAACCAAAGTAATTCATCCACTTGTGAACCGGAGTAATCCACTTGTGAACCAGAGTAATCTAGTTCAATTGGAAAAATATTAGAGTAATCTGGAAGTAATCTTGGAGTAATCTTAGTGCGACTTGTCAACCGGAGAAATCCACTTGTAAAGCGGAGTAATCCAGTTCTCGTTCGAAGTAATTCAAGTAATTCGGAGTTATCCCATTATGACGGAGTAATTCAATTGTAATCCGCAGTAATTCAGTCATAATTTGGCGTAATCCTCTTGTAATTCGAAATCATTCAAATCATTCTAAGTAATCCCAGTACAACGAAGTAATACATTTGTAAAAACCCAGTAGGTACTAAGTTTGGCGACGTCTTTACGACGTCGTTACGACATCTTTACGACAACTTCACGACATCATATATCCATGTCGTTACGGTGTCTTTACGATATCTTAAATAAGTCGTATGATCTGACGATGTCTTTACGATATCTCAAAGACACCGAAACGACATGGACATAGGATGTCGTAAAGATGTCGTAAAGATGTCGTAACGATGTCGTAAAGACGTCACCAAATTTTGTGCCCACTGGGAATGAGCAACACAAATATAATCCAACGTTATCCGCTTGTAATCTGAAGTTATTCAACTGATTCAAAGAAATCCCAGTCAGATGGAGTAATCCACTTTTAACTGGATTATTCTATTTCTCATCCGGCGTTAAAATTCTAATCCACTCGTGAAACAAAATAATTTATGTATTTTAGAATAATCCAAGTATTTTGGATAAATCCAGTTGTAATACTTTCATTTCGAAGTTACGTAGGTAATCCAAGAGATTAACTTCTAAAGCAGAATAATGGAGGTCGTTCAGAGTAGCTTATATAATATGTAATTCCTATAGTTTAAAACTGTTTTGATAAATAATTTTTTAATTAATTTTCTTAATTTTAAATTTAACATTTCCAATTTTTTTAAAATGATTTTTTAAATTGGAAATTCATGTATATTGTTGAAAAATCATGTTTTCCTGTAGTAAATTAATCTTCTTGGTCAAAAATTCAACTGTTCAGTGTGAAGATCATTGACTCATTCTAAATCATGCTATAGCATTCCTATGATTGATGGATTTTTTATAATGACTTTCAAAGTGATTTAAATGAGTAGGTTTCGATTTTTTTTTCTCCTGAAACTGGCAACACTCTGACAATTGTGTACTCTGGACTGCCTGTTTCAGACGAAAAAAACATTGCTAATTAAAAAAAAACAAGAGTATTTTCCGGAAAAAGGTCTTTGTCAAAAACGGTATATTTGCCTTTAGACTATGCTGTAAAAATATTACGTTCAAAAAATCATCATTTTATACGTGTAGGGGATCAAGCAAAACCGAATTATATAAAGCGCCTTAAGGCCTCTGGAAGATTTTCATCAAATTCAAATTCAAATTTTTTTAATTAAATATTTCTGAAAAAATATGTCCTTTCGCTCCTCTGGGAATCGGACCAAAGAACTTGCGCTTTCTGGTTGGTTACTTTTCCATTAAGCTACTAAAGAGATCGATATAAGAATCCGTTTTCAGAAATACACGCATTATTATAACAGGTGTTCCAAATACATTTCTTTAAGGAATCTGTATTATCATAAAATGTAACAGAATGTCTTAACGTCTATACAGACTAGATGGAGCTATGGGTTAAAATTTTTTAAAATTAAATCTTTTCTGAAAAGAAAATCTCCTTTCGATCCGCTTAGAGTTGAATTAAAGAACTTCCGCTTTCCGGTCGGTTGATTTCCCATTAAGCTACTAAAGAGATCGAGAGGAGAATCCATTTTCAGAAATACACGAATTATTATTCCAGGTGTCACAAATCAATTTTTCCAAAGAATCTGTATTATCATCAGAGAATAAAAGAATTTTTTGACGTCTCTACAGACTAGATGGAGCTATGAGTTAATTTTTTTTAAATTAAATCTTTTCTGAAAAGGAAATCTCCTTTCACTGCGCTTTGAATTAAATTGAAGAACTTCTGCTTTCCGGTTGGTTGATTTCCCATTCAGGTACTAAAGAGATCGAGAGGAGAATCCTTTTTCAGAAATACACGCATCATTGTGCCAGGTTTCACATATCATTTTTTTCAAAAAATCTGTATTAGCATTATAGAATAACAGAAGTTCTTAATGTTCTTTCAGACTAGATCGAGCTATGATTTAAACATTTTTCAATTAAATCTTTTCTGAAAAAAGATCTTCTCATTTCGCTCCACTGGCAATCGAACCAATGAACTTCTGCCTGCCGATCGGGTGTTTTCCCATTACGCTACCAGATAGATCGAGAGAAAAATCCTTTTTCAGAAATACATGCATTATCATGCCAAGTGTCATGAATACATTTTTTTAAAGGAATCTGCATTATCATCAGAGAATAACAGAATTTCTTTAAAAAGTTTAAAATGGTGGATTAATTATGGTGCCATAAAATTATGTTTTTCCTGATACATTCCTTAAAAACGGTGGAAAAAATATTTTTGTTTTTTGGTATATTCCTACAAAATACATATATCACCATTTTTGGAATCTCTAGCCAATCTGACATGAGAAATTCAAAATTCAAAATGGCGAATTTGAAATGGCAGCCTTTTACTTTTGATTTTATAAGAAAATGCTTTAATTGAATTGGTAAATAATACTCCGGGGTTATAAAGATATAGCTAGAAACCATAAATTGAAAATTGATCCTAATTTAAAATCGGATTCGTTATCAGCGATACCAAAAACCCCCTACTATGGTTTTTCAATTCAATTGTAAATTTTTTGGTATAAAATCAAGAGTATATGGCCGCCATTTTAAATACGCCATTTTGAATTTTGAAATTCTATTAGCATATTCATTATCAGCGATTGGAAAACCCCCCGAGTATGGTTTTTCAATTCAATTGAAATTTTTTTTCTAAAATCAAGATTATACGGCCGCCATTTTGAATACGCCATTTTGAATTTTTTAATTCTAATGCCAGATTCGTTATCAGTGATCCGTGAAACCCCCGAAAATGGGGTTTCAATTCAATTGAAGCATTTTTTTCTAAAATTAGCAGTAGACGATCGCCATTTTGAATTCGTCATTTTGAATTTTGGAATTCAAATATTGGATACGTTATCAGCGATTCTAAAACCCCGGAGTATGTTTTTTTAATTCAATCGAAGCATTTTTTTATAAAATCAATAGTAAGCGGCCGCCATGTTGAATTCTAAAATTTTGATATCAGATTCGTAATCAGCGATAACAAAAACCCTCTAGTATGTTTTTTCAATTTAATTTAAGCATTTTTGATAAAATCGAGAGTACCAGGAAAAACATATTTTTGATCGCCATATTGAATTCGCCATTTTCAATTTTTCAAAATACCAGATTACTTTTAAAATTAGGGAGCAAGTAGATCAATTTGCGCCTTTATTCAATTTGACTGGTTAAACCAAATTTTGAGGGTGTCTGTGATCCGCTTGACGTGAAAAGTCATATATACATATATATCGCTCTATCCCTTAAGGAGATTTTTTTACAAAAAAGTTTTAAAAAACTAACAAAATTTTTACAAGCATCTACAAATAAGTGCAATAATATACAACCAAAATAACAGGAAATTACAACTTTTTTCTATTATTGGGAAGGATTTTCTACTTTTTTGTATTTTATTATATATTATTGTATCTTTTTGCAGCTTTAATTTCTTATAATAAAATACGAGCATTTATAACATAATTTTTAGTAGAATCGATCGATTCGATTTATCATTCAGTTTAAGGTAAACTGATCATTACTGGGACAAATTTTGCCAACTGCTTAGGTATAGGTAAGTAATTTAATAACTCATAAATTTAATTTTGCAATAAAAATTAGTAAGTATGCATTAAAATTTAATATTGATTTATATTATACATCATCAAGATTAATAAGATTAATATTTTCGCGATACAAACGTAACTGTTTTGAAAAACCTTATCTTTTTGGAATGAAAATCCATTTTTTTTGTTTGAAAAGTCTACTTTTATATTTTTCATTAAGAATTCATCTTAACAAAAATTAATATATAAGTTGCAAGAACTGTTGAAAACAATTTAAATTATTTTTTGGTGAAAAATTGTATTATTTGTTTAAAAATTTAATTATTTTCTTTAGCAAATTATTTCTTCGAAAATTAAATAGTTTTTTGTTAAAAAGGCCTCCCGTTTGGTAAAAAAATTCAACTGTTTTGTAGAAAATTCATCTTTTTTCACTTCAAAATTTACTAGTTAGGTTGAAATTTTTTTTTTGGACTGACAAAACTTTTTTGATGAATATTTCAACTATTTTGTGGAAAATTCGTGTCTTTGGTTCGAAAATTTGTCTTTTTAAATATAAATTTCATCTTTCTTGAGCAAAAATACAACTGTTTTGTTAAAAATTAATCTGTTTAGGTTGATGCTTTAACAGTTTTATTTGAAATTAGTTTTTAATGAATTAAATTGCTTTCAATTTGTAATAAAAATAGTTTTCGTTGAAGTATTAACTATGATATTTTTTAAAATAAGAAGGCACCTTTTTTTGGTACACCTAATACTTCAATTTTTTAAACAAATTGTTGATATTTAAAATAAAAAAGACTAATTTTAATCATAAATTAAGAACACTTCAATTCATAAAAAAAATCGAAGTATCGCTCAAATAGTTCGCTGCGTAATAAAAAATTATAACATTTCTATCAAAACGAATGCATTTTCAATCAAGTATTCAATCAAATATTTCAACTAAATTGTTGGATTTTAAAAAATCTTAAAACGAAAAATTTGCTAGACATAGTTTAAAAATAGAACGGGACTTGGAGAGCATAAAAAATTTAGTGAAAACTAGTTTTAACTGATCAAAACGCGAAGTTATACCGAGAATATTTAAGGAAACTAGCTTTACACTGTGCTCAAAAGTAACTGCCAACAAATGTAAGCCCAAAAGGACTCACTTAAATTAATATGATTCTTAAAGTTTTTCCATTCGCCTTTTAAAAATATTTTTGTTGTAAATTTTTTTTTTTTAAAGTTATACTTTCTTGACTTGTTTCAGATTTTTTATTTATTTAAGAATACAAAATTTAGCCATTATGTGCGTTTGGTATTCTTTCCACAATTTCTATCGTAATTGGTTCAACAGGATGAGCAATAACTTCCACCCTCTGTTTAATGTTTGCGATGGGTTGAATGTGTTTCTTTTTTATAATATATTTCAGAAGAATTCTAGCTACAGCTGTCTTCATCTCCATCATTCCATATGCAGAACCTAGAAATGAAGAAAAAAGCATTTTTTATTTAGTGAGATATAAGTCTCAGTTAAAAATAATTCTGACCCCTTAATTTTATTAGAATATGAACCTATGCAGTTTCTTGTTCCACCACTAAAGGGCAAATAACAGTATGGATTCCGTTTCGCGACTTCTTCAGGAAGAAACCTATCAGGATCAAATTTGAGCGGATCAGGCCAGTATTTTTCATCGCGATGGATTCTTCCTATACAGCAGCTAGCCTTGGTACCTTTCGGCAATGTGTAGCCTCCTGAAAATACAATTATCGTTTTAATAAATAATGAAGAATTCATTCAAAAAAGTCTCTAACAAATGAAAAAATAACCAACCAATTTCAAGTTCTTCTTCTACTTTTCTTAAAAGTAATGGTGCGGCGGGAAGCAGCCTCATTGATTCTTGAATCACTCTTTCTGTATACTTCATTTGTTTTAAGTCTTCAATCGTAATAGAAAATTTTTCTGGAATTACCTCACCGTAAATGTCCTTCAACTCCTGATATGATTTTTCCTAAACACAATCAGTTATTAATGAATTTTCACGATGCTTGAATTCTCAATTCTTCAAATTTCCGAATTTTGAATATGTCAATTTAAATAATTCAATTTTGAAGGTTTCAGTGTTTAAATTAAAATGAGTTAGTTGGGTTAGTTGAGTTATTTGAATATGGTTATCGGTATAAATGAGGGTTTATCCACAAATTATTTAAACTGTCTTTTTGAAATTCTCAACCCCGACCCCTTCCTGATTAATAAGATTCTATAAACTTGGAAATAAAATACGCTAAAAAAATAACCATTTAACTCTGTGATAAGCAGCGAGGGAATGGTTGCTGGAGCGGAAAAATCACCAGAGGAAAAAAAGAAAGAGGGACATGAAAAATTAGAGGGGAACCATTTTTAAAAAACGTAACAAAAAATAAAAACGCCAGAAAGGGAGAGGGATTTGGGGAACTGGCTCGTGAGAGAGTGGGGGGGTGGGGGTGGGGGCGACGACTGAGCATAGAAGGACTGATGTAATTGTTGACCCAGAAGAGACAGAAGGAGGTGGGGAATGACTTTTAAAGTGAACAGTGAGAGAGGAGAGGAAGAAGTTAAGAATCTGATAGGAAATATAAGAGCAACAGTGAGATCAAAAGGAATAACAACAGTAGGAGTAATAAAGGAAGGGAGCAAAGGAATTTTGCTGGTAACATTAGGGTGTGACGAGGATAAGATTGATATAATTGGCAAAAACACGGGTTTGAAGAAAGAAAAGAGACAATAGGAGAAAATCTGACCTGGCATGAAGAGAGAAGAAAATGTCTACTTGAGCTTGGCAAACAAGGCACGGAATGGATAAAGACAGAAAATGGGGAAATGAGATGGAAGGAAACACGTGGGGGTCTACGAAATGAGCAGAGGGCTTAAGTTAAGTATGGCAGGAGCAAGAGGAGAAGATAGATACGTGAAAGTGGCGTTCTGCAATACCACATGATAAAAAAACAAAGATAAGGGTTCTTCGGGAGTTGACAAAATGGGATGTAATAAAGATGATTTGAACTTGGGCAGAAAGCCGAGAAGGGATCACGTGAAAGGAAGAGAAGTGGATGGCATGACGTCAGGGGCGAGATGAGTAACATTAGGTAAAGTTGTTGTGGATTTTTTATGCGTATACAGGAGAAGAGGAGAAGTGTGAGGATGGAGGACAGTAAGGAAATGGAAGGAGAAAAGGAAAAGAGGTTTCTGCTGTTAGGGGGTGGGGGTTGAAAGCATGCACTGTGGAACACTGGGGAGAGGTGTGGGATACAAAAACGGAGGGCTCTATAAGAAACTCAAAACACAAGGAAACGGACAAGACGGGTAGGAGGCTACTGGACTTATTGGCAGAGGCGGTATACTTTCTTTGAAACAGTAAAAACAGGGTGAAGGAAGAAGGGAAGTCTACGTACTCGAACATAAGAAGCAGAGTAACAGACAACATCCTAGTAGAAGAAAGAAGAAGGAAGCTGATGGTTAGAATAGAATTACGCAATTTAATAGACTCAGAGAACTTTCCGGCGATCGCGACATTGAAACATGGAGGCGTAAAGCGCAGTAGGAGGAAGAAGGAAAAAATGAGGGAAAGGAGATTTAAAATGGGCAGATAGATGAGAAAAGTTAAAAGAATGTACAGAAAAGAGAAAACGAGGAGATAAGAAGTCTAGAAGAGTAAGGAGTAACGCTACTTTAAAAACCTAATGGAGTGATCGATAAGGTAAGGGTAGAGCTAAAACTGGGAAAAGAATGAGAAAGGGTCAGGTGAGGATGGTCAAATGACGTTTGCAGAGAAAGTAAAGATACGAGGAAGGAGAATATAAGAAAATGGCTAATAGGGAAATGGAAAAAGTGGAATTCAACAGAAGACAGAGAAAGCCAGAAAGGATAAATAGTGAAAAAAGGCAGAAGGCGAAATAAAGGTACAAGTCAGACGTAGAGAAAGCCTTCAACGAAGGGAAGGAGTAGGTAGTGATACACAGGGAAAGAGCGGAGAAGGAGGGCACAAATGAAGAAATCAAGATAAAATAGTGAACGATGTATTTTAAGGGTCTGTCAGGGGATGTGGAAAATAGGGTAAGGCAAAAGAAAGAAAAACGATAGTTGGGAACGACGACAGCGAATACGAGATAAGTAGGGAAGAAGTGAATAAGGTGATTGCAAGGATGAAAGGAAACAAGGCCACAGGGGAGGAGGGCTTGAAAAATAAATCACTGAAATACGGAGGATTAAGGATGAAAGAAGAGATGTTGAAGATTTGCAACAAAATTTGAAGGGGAGAAGGGTGGCTAAAGGAATGGAAAAAAGTATTGGTAGTACCGTTGATTGAAAAAAGGAGGGATATAAAATTTACGCGGAAATGTTTAGGAGGTAGTTAGAAAGAAAGGTGAAAGGGAAAGGGAAGAGAAAGGATTTTAGGAAAGGGATGGGAACCGCGAAACTGGAGAGGCCATAAGTTCTAGGTAAGCACAAATCTAGTTAACTAAAATCCAGGTTTCAGCGTATTCATGATGATGCTTATTAAAATCAATATTTGTTATGTTCGCCAGAATTTTGCTTGAAATTTGATCAGCTTACCTGAACATCAGGATAGGATGCCAATGCCAACATTAAATACTGAAGAGTAACTGCCACAGTGTCATACGCCTATAATTGCACACAAATTTTCTAGAAATATTTTTTGAATTATTTGAGAAATTATAAGTTTACTTATCAAGCACTTAGTATAATTACCGCCACTATCATTGAGTTTACTTCATCACAAATGTCTTGTTCAGAGAACTTCTGTTTGTCTTTTAGGTCTAAGAGTAAATCCAAAAATCCTTTTCTTTGATTCGAAATTTCACCTGAAAACTCATCTGTTGCTATATGGAATAAATATATTGTTATTATCATTTGTGAATCATATGCTTGTATGTATTGTTACAGTATAATTGTTGTTTTACCCTTTTCGACTCGATTAGGTTTTTCCAAATTAATTTTTTTCTTTTCAATTATCTAAAAAGTGTACAAAAGTGACGCATTTCGATACGAAATTAGTTAATTCAATTAAAAATTCACGTATGTTATGTTACGCATTGCTTACAGAATGTGCTGTACTGTGCATCCAGTTAATGCAATTGTAGAAATCCTTTGACATTTTTGTTAAATTGAAAATTATATCTGGATGTAGCCAAGGTCTGTAAGCTCTCTTCATCATCAGTTCGAAGGCTCTGTTAATAATTTATTATAATAACATCAAAAGCTTAAGGTCTTGTAACACTTATCCGATTCCTACCTTAAGGGTAGCCTATAAAGGATCGTACTTAAATTAAGTGACAGTTCGAGGGGGGGGGGGGAGACAATTTATTACGATTTTTTACGGAAGTGGGGAGGGAGTCCTTCACTCATGTACACAATTTTAGCAAAGTCACTAACACTTTCTCCTGAAGATCACCTTGTTAGTTCTAAATTTTGTTATTTGTTGGATAATTTGATAATTTGTCCCAAAGACATCCTGTTTGATTGCAAATTCAACTAGTTAGTAAAAACTGCATCTTATTGGGTTAGAAGTTCAGCTCTTTTTGTAGATCATTAACCGTTTGTTGAAAATCATATTTTGTTGCTGATAAGTCAAATGAGATCTTTTTTTGAAAATTAAACTATTATATACAAAATTTACTTTGTGTTTAAAATTCGTATTTTTGTATTGAAAAGTCAATTGAAATCTTTTTCATGAAATTTCAACTCTTTTTCGGGACATTTGTCTTTTTGATTTTAAAATTCTCCTGTTTTAGTAGAAGTTTAATTTTATTGACAAAAATGCAAATGTTTGGTTGCAAATTTAACAATCTTGTTAAGAAGTCATCCTTTTTGGCTAAAAATTCGACTATTTAGGAGAAAATTGACTTATTGTTTACAATTCTTATTTGGGTGTTAGGCAATGAACTGGAATCTTCTTTGGTTAAAATTTTACTATTACATTTTTTTTAGTTCAACTTCTTTAGTAGAAATTTTACCTTTCTTGAATAAAAATGCAACTATTCGTTTGAAATTTCAACAATTTTGTTTAAAAGTAATAATTTTTTGTTGAAAATTTTACTTTTTTTAATTTAAGTATTTTGTAGAAAATAAACTTTTTATTTTAATTCATTATAAATAAAAATTAACTATTTTATAGAAAATTTACTTTTTGTTAAAAATTTATATTTTTATGTTGGTAAATGAACTGAAATTTTTTCTGGATGAAAGTTCAGCTTTTCAAAGAAAAGTTTGTCGTTTTATATTAAAAATATAAATGAATAAATATAATATAATTAAACACACACATGTATAAAAATGTTTTGATAAAAATACATCCTTTTTTATTGAAAAAATGGTTTTTTTAAATAAAAATTTAATTTTTGTCGTAGAAACTTATTTTTATTTGAAAATCCATATTTTTATCTTAAAAAGTCAACTGAAATCTTTTTTGGATGAAAAATCAACTATTTTTGAAAATTTATTAATTTTTAAAAATAAAAATTCATCTATTTTAAGAGAAATTTAATATTTTTTGGATCAAAATACAATTATTTGGTAGAGAATTTAACATTTTTGTCAAAAAGTCTTCCTTTTTTCTTAAAAAATTCGTCTTTCTAGATTAAAAATTCCATTTTTTTCGTAGAAACTAATTTCTTATTTAAAAAGTCATATTTTGATCGTGAAAAGTCAACCCAAATATTTTATACAGGAAATTTCACTGCTTTTTTGAAAATTGATCTTTTTGGTTTAAAAATCATTTCATTTTAGTAGAAATTAATTTTTGTATTAAAGTGCAACTTTTTGGTTAAAAATTATTATTCTTTGCTTCATTATTCAACTATTTTGCTTAAATGATTTGGTTGAATCACTTTGTTAAGAAACATTTTTTTTAAGATTTATATTTTTAGGTAAAAGTCATCTCTTTAGTTAAAAGTTGAACTATTTTGTTGAAATTTAATCTATTTTAATTGAGAATTCAACTACTGGGGTAAAAGGTAAATTATATTGTTTAAAATGAATTTTTTGAGATTGAAGGCTTATGTCTTTGCTTGAAAATTTATCTGCTTCGTGGAAAAGCCTGCTTTGTGTTTAAAATAAATTTTTTAACTGTAAATGTCACTATTCCAATTCTTTAAGATTGATATGTTTTGGCTGGAAAGTTTCCTTTTTTGGTAAAAAATTTGGTGTTTGGAAATTCAATTTTTGACGCGGAAATTCGCCTTTTGGCTTGAAGGTTTAACAATTTAAAAATACTTTTATTTATATTGTTGAGACTTTTTAGTTAGAAATTTATCTTTTAAGCTTGAAAATTCAAGTAGTGTGTTACAAATTTAATTTTTTTGTTAAAATTTCAAGTATTTTATTAAAAGCCATTTTTTATAGTAGAAAACACATTTTTTGTTTAAAATAAATTGATAAATATAAAATTTGAATTTGTGTCTGAAATAATATTTTATTTCATTAATGAAAGATTATATGTTCAAAGTATGACAAGACTAAAATGCTAGTATATAAATATTAATGATCAGGGATTTAAAAAAAGTTCTCGGACACCCTGCGTTATTCTATTAGCAATAACTAGCAAAACATTTCTGGAAACTAAAAATCACGTACACATAAATTTGGGGCGAAATTGTCATCTGCCCCCAAAAGAATGTCAGTAAGGTAGAAATCGGCTAATTTTTATATTACATAACCTTAAATAAGGCCCGTTCAAAAAGGTCAGATAAATTAATTTCCTTATACCTGTTTACACATTCACTATAATGTGTGTACATTTTTGAGTCGGAAGATTCGGAAATACCCATAGCACCTTCTAAAAGAATAATAAGTAAACGATAAAGTTTTTGAAATGTTCAATAAATTCGCATCAATAGAATATTCTAATGAATTATTTATTTTAACTTCTCTTACCCAAAGCAACATCTAAGGAATAAGATACCATATAGGTGTGAATTTTAAATTCACCTTCACCAAGTTCTTTTTCCATTTTCTCTGTCATCGACTTTGCATGTTTATCGAAAATATGCAAAAATGTTCGTAGCGTTTGAGGATTAAAAGCAGGTAGAATCAATTTCCGGTGAGCACGCCATATTGGAGCTAATGGACACAAATATATCTATAATAAAATCGTAGAATTTCTGCCTTACTGTTTTAAAATGAATTTAAATTTCTATTAAATGACGCCTAATTGACCTGTTTTTGGTGAATTTGATTTTTCAATTTTATATATATATATATATATATATATATATACTTTTTTAATCTTAGGCCAGCCGTAGGTCAAGGAAAACCTGCCAATCAAGGAATTTGAGGGAATATTATTGGTCAAGGAAAGTCAGTAAAAATATGGAGTTTTTGAAAAAAATGTTGAAAAAGTCACGGAATTTCTATCTCAAGGAACAACTGTCAAGGATAACAAATTTTATTTTGGAATTGTTCTTTCTGTTTATAAAAGACTGAAAAATCTTTATTTTGTTAAACCTTCGTCTTTTAGGTTTGAAAATTCATAATTTTAGTTCCGAATTTATCCCTTTGTTTGGAAATAGGACCGTATTTTTGTTTGTAAACTAATTTTCTTGATTGCCAGTTCACCTATTAATATTGTTGTTTTACTATTTGTCTATACCTATTAAGTTTTTATCCAGAATTTATCTTTTTAGATTGAATATTTAACCATATAGTTAAAATTTAACACGAATTGTTGAAAATTTAATTATTATTTTGTGAATGGAGCTCTTTGTTTGAATATTTAACAATTTTGTTAAAAATATTTCTTTGTTGTTGAAATATCAACCGCTACATTTTTCGTCGTGAAAACATCTTTTTGTTGCAAATTCTGTCTTCTAAAAATCTTAGTTATTTGTTTGAGAATGCAACCGTTTTTATTTGAAGTCAAATTTATATTTCCTGAAAATTGAACTTTTTTTTTTACAATCAATCTTTGCAGAGTTAAGAAAAACTATTCTAGCTTGAAAAATAAAAAAGCTGGTTGAAAATTCATCTTTGAGGATAGAAGAGTCATCTTTTTAGGTTAAAATAATTAAAGGTATTTGTTTTTTTCAATTTAACCTGTAATGGAATATCAATATCGGTTATCAAAGATTTTATGTTAAAAATGCGACCATATTAAAAAGCTGATTTTTTAAAATTATTGATCAGGTGCGAGAATTTCAAAAATACAGTTTTTGGCTGACCTTGAATTTGACTTATTGTACTAATTTCATTCCGAATAAATTGCCTACTGACTATTATTTGTCTTTTACAATTTCTTTTAGTTATTTTAACATTTACAGCACACAGTTTTCAGTGACAAAAATAAACTTTCTTCAATGCTTTTATATCAATATTTTGACTTGTTTTACAATCTGGCGTCAATTATAAAAAAAATAAATCTGATGATCATAAAATGTTAATATATTTTTAAATATTTGGACGCTAATTTTTATTAGAAATATGATTATATTTATATTTACATTATTTATATTTGCGAGAATTACCTGGAGCAAGAATCAATGAATTGCCGAACCAGGGCCGAGCGAATTCGTATACAACAGGTTTCTCCATGCTTTTTGGACTTGTTAATATAGTCTTAAAATAATAATTAAAGAATTAATAAAAAATAAATTCCAAATTTTTTAACTTTATATTTACTTTCAGTTGATCAGGTTCGGAAATTGAAACAAAAAGTTGATTGCCAAACCACACTCGACTTGGCGAAGCATATCGTTCAATAATATCCAATGCTGCATAGTAAGCAGCTGAAAAAAACAACATATTTTTTCGGATTCATTTTTTGTAAGTATTTAAAATTTTATGCCTGCAAAATTGTAATTACACTTTATATTCAGGCAATCTTCTCAAATCTCTTTGGCCTTGAAGAAAAAATTATCATCATTAATCATGACACATTCATTAATTAATCTGAGGCATTCAGAAAATTCAAGGCATTCCGTAACTTCAAGGAAATCAGCGAATTTAAAGAATTCAGTGAAATAAAGTAATTAAGAGAATTCAAGGATTTCAGAGCATTTATGGAATTAAAATAATTCGAGGGATTCTGAGAATTCGAGGCATTGAGCAAATTCAAGGCATTCCATGAATTCAAGGAATTTAGTGAATTCTAGGAATTGAGAGAATTCCAAGAATTAAGAGAATTCAATGGATTCAGAGAGTTCGAGGAATTCAACAAATTCAATGTACCAGCCTCGCAAACAATCTTATGTGAATAAATAAAAATGCACAGTTGGTGCAGGTTGCCTCTGCGCACGTGCAAAGGTGGGTAAGCGACATCTGTGTACGTGGACAGTTAGGAAACTGTCATATGTTTACGTCCAGGCCCACGGAAGCCCATCTGTGAACTTCGAAAATAAAATGCGCACAGTTGTACAACTACCATCTGTACACGTGCACAGATGTTACTTGGCCAACTAAGCAGTCTAAATATTGACGGGGACAGTTATAACTTGGACAACTGTGCACGTACAGAGATGGTACCTAGACAACTGTGCACTTGCACAGATGGTACTTGGACAACTGTGCACTTGCACAGATGGAACTTGGACAACCGTGCACTTGCACATATGATAATTGGACTTCTGTGCACTTGCACAGATGGTATTTGGACAACTGTGCACTTGCACATATGGCAATTGGACAACTGTGCACTTACAGAGATGTTACTTGGACAACTGTGCACTTGCACAGATGGTACCTGGACAACTGTGCACGTCGAAATTTCAACGTGCACATATGTACTCTTATGGTATTAGACGTGTACAGATGGATGTTTGACCCCTAACGCGTAAAGCTGGGCACGTGCAAAGTTGTCTGTCGCCCAAGCAAATGGCTGCTAATTTTGAAGTCTGCATACATTAATTTTGGAATGGAAGTCAAATAAAATTGCATATATTCTAAAGTCAAAGGTATTTTTATATGATAATGTAATCACCAAAAGACAAATAGCACTTTGGATATTTTTGTAGAAATATTTTCACAAAACAATCTTTTCTTGATTTTGTTTCCTCATAGAGGAAGCTTTGTGATGGTAAGGTTTTCGAAAAACTTTAATTCATTTAATCAAACCTTCAGTTTAAAAATGCCTAATACAATGTTCTGAGCAATCGTCCGGAAGTGTGTGTGTGGATATATATATATATATATATTGTGTGTGTGTGTGTGTGTGTGTATGGGAGTGGATGTCCAGCATTTTTTTGATCACGATAATTTGAAAAGATTGCAGATAAATTGATGAAATTTGGAGGACCTGTTTTTACCGCTAATATCTTGAAACTGACTGAAGGATTTCTGAAAATATGTATTCGATTTTTTAGCTCTGTATAATATTTTGAAAATCCGTTATTTATACTAAAACTTTTTTCATTAATATAAGTCAAAGTTTATGCAAAAATATAAAAGATTCCTTAGTTCAAGACGAATCGATTGACCTATAATGTAAAAAAATTTTATTAAAGGGTAAGGAAGTTATCGCAGGGATGCTACAAAACCTGGAAGACCTGTAAAAGTCATGCAATTTAAAAAAAGTGTTTAAGAAACCTGAAAAAGTCATGTATTAAAAACAGATGGCTGGAAAACCTGGAAAAGTCATCGAATTTTGTTGATACGAATCGATTGACCTATAATATTGATAAATTTGACGGAAGAGTAAGGAAGCTATGGTAATGCACAATTTTTGAGAAAACGGGTTCTTATAGTAAAACTTTTTTTTAACATAAATCAAAGATTATGCAAGAATAAAATATAAAATAGGTTCCTTGGTTCGAGAGGAATCGATTGACCTATAATGTTAATCGATTATATTAAAGAGTAAGGAAGTTATGATTATTTATAATATATTAGAAATCGAAGTTCATATTAAAAATTTGTTCTCATTCTCATAATGCATCTCATATTATTTGAAAAAACTGTTTTTTATAGTAAAACTTTTTTGACTAATATAATAAAAAATTAATGCAACAACAGAACAGACCCGTGCTGAAATTTCGAAAGGACTCTAGTGGGGCCCTGGCTAGTTTCCCCTACCTCGAGTCGGGCTCTAGAGGGGAAAACTAATCGGGACCCCATCTGGAATATAACACTGGGGTCACGGGGGCCCTAAAAGATTTTCTATTAGGGTTCTAATGGGTCAGCCCGCCTACAATTCAATTAAAGAGAAGAGCCTCTGCGGGTCTCCAACAGGGTACTGTCACGCTACTGGCAGCCAGTACTTTTATCCGTTCATCATCATACGACTGTATACAATCCGAATATCATTTATATTTTCATAAATTGAAATTTCATTTAAACATTTTGTGTAATTTTAACATCCAGTACTACTATACTATAACGATATGACAAAAAAGGTATTTAAAAAAAAATTAATTAATTGCGAGTATTTTTACTTTAAATATTAATGGTCCTCTTTATAGTAAATACATATATTTCATTCCTAAACATTATATTACAAATAAAATTTCTAACGCTACGGGGTTCGAACCTACATATCTATACCTAAATCTATCGCCTAACAGTCGGGAGTCTTAACCACTGCGCTAAACCGAAAAGTTGAAACTCGATATAAAAGCCATCCTCATAACCTACAGCTTAAAAAAAGCTAAAAGACAAAATTTTAAACTCTCTTTTTTCAATTAAATATTTATTATTATACGACCTTATTCAAATGTAAAATATACAAACCGTTAGAATTAATATTAATAAAATCATTTTTAACTAAATAAATTTAATCGACTAAAATTTTTCTTCGTATAATATTTCCTTTTTTCCCATTTTAGATTACTTTACAACTTTGTACAGTTCTTTAACTTTAACTGAAAAATATCTACCTGGCTCCGAAGGAAATATTCATTAGTGCCCTAAATGAAGTTTTCGAGAATAACGAATTTAAATACTCATAAAAACATTATGTTTGCATACTGAAACCTTCAAATGCCTCAAAATTATAGTTTAGGCAATATAAGATTTTAGGAGTTCTCTGGTCGGGGCCCCATTAGACACAAATAGATTTGCCATACCTATACGAAGCATGGAATTCTTCACTAGAACCTGACAGTGCACCCTTCAGTATTTTCTAGACTAGATATTTCGATAGGGGCCTAACCCGTTTTTTCTAGTATAGATATTCTGATAGGGGCCCCAACGGAACCCAACTTCAAATAGGGAAAGATGGGGAAATTTCTGCACGGTGATTTCTTGATTCGAGGAAAATCTCTTGATATATAATATCAATAAACTTGTTTGAAGAGTAAAGAAGTTATGCTCATTTATAATATTTAAAACAACTTTTTTGAACAGAAAATTTTTTTTAATCGACATATTTCAAAGTTGATGCATGAATAGAGAATACTTATTGATCATAAATTTTCAAATAAAATAATTCTGACGATTTTTTTGAAAACATCAAAAAGTTGGGAAAAGGATGCGACGGAACTCCCTCCTTCCCTTTTCCAGCTCAAGAAATTATCATTTCAAATATAAAATTTTATTTGTGTGATTTATCTTCGCATTTTAAAAATTGTTTATATTATTTTCAATTTTGTATTTTTTGTAAGTTTCTATTTTTGAATCGATCAAAATAAAAACCATAGTTTGTCTAATATGTAAAAAATCACTAATGTTCTCTCTATGAGGAAGCAAATACTTTTGCTTACGGAAAGCAAAGTGCTCGTGAAATAAGCACTATATAATTATAAATGGAAAAAACAGTCAAAGTTTAGGTTGATAGAATAAGTTTAAGCTTTGTATATTAATTCAATATAATTACCAGAGGTATCCTTTCCAATAAAACTAAGACCATTTCCTACAATAGGGTAAGCCTTTGGCCCCGGGATTTTGGCAGCATGTCTATAAAATTGAATGTTTTTTACGTAGTCAAAGAGTAATAATACAATAATACTTAAAATACCGATGAAAAAGTACAAGATCACTGCCATTTTCACGAATTTGGCGGACTGTTTACTGTGAGAATGAAAATAAAACTGATGTTTTCCCACTACAGTTGCTTTTATGCATACGAACAACGCTGTAAATTGATCCTAGATGTCAAGAAGCGGGTCAAAATTTTTTTCCGAAATTTCAATAATTCATAATTTTGAACCCTAAGTTATCTTCTATTATAATGCAAAGATGGTAATTTCCATTTTTTGACATAAATAATTTTGTATTTTCAAAATACAAGATTGCAGTTTGCAATTACACATCAGGAATGCAAATTCAATTGTTTTGTAAAAATTCGTCTTTTTGGATTGAAAAATCAACTATGTTCGTAGATCTTTAACCTTTTGTTTAAAATTGATATTTTTTGCTGGTTAGTCAACTAATATCTATTTTAGATGAAAAATATTTTTTATAAAAATGTATCTTTTTAATTTAGGGTTTATCTTTTCTACTAGATGTAATGCATCTTCTTTGGATAAAAATGTAACTTTTTTGTTAAAAATTCAACTATTTTCTAGAAAATTTACTTTTTGTTTATAATTCGTATGTTTGTGTTGAAAAGTCAATTAAAATCTTTTTGGATGAAATTTTAAATCTTTTTTGGAAATTTGTCTTTTTGACTTGAAAGTTCACTTGTTTTAGCAGAGTTTTCATTTTTCTTGGACAAAAATGCAACTGCTTGGTCAACAATTTAACATAGTTGTTAAAAAGTCATACTTTTTGTTTAAAAATTCAACTAATTTACAGAAAAGTAACTTATTGTTTACAATTCTTCTTTTTGTGTTCAAAAGTGAAATGGAATCTTCTTTGGATGAAAATTAAACTATTTTGTATAAAATTTACTTTTTGTTTAAATTTAACATTTTGGGGTTAAAAAGAGAACTAAAATCCTTTCTGCATAAAAATTCCACTATTCTTTAGAAATTAGTTTTTTTATTTTAAATAAAAATTCGTCTGTTTTAAGAGAAAATTCATCTTTCATGAATAGAAATGCAACTATTTGATGAAAAATTCAACTTTAAAAAGAAAATTATACTTTTTTTATTAAAATTTTCTCTGTTTAAGTACAAATTTTATCTTTGATGGATAAAAATACAACTATTAGGTGTAGAATTAAACTTTTTTGTTAGAAATTAATCTTTTTTGGTTGAAAAAATTCGTCTTTTTGTATTAAAAATTAAATTTTTTTCTTAGAAACTTTTTTGCGGTTAAAAAATTGATATTTTCAACTCATTAAAAATTAAAAAAAATGCTTTTGTTTATAATTCCTTACAATAAACAATAATTGTAAGTACATAAAGAAATTCAAAATTATTTTAAATTTATATTTGTAATGAAAAAGGTATTTCTTCCTTTAAATTAAAAATCGATTATTTATTTTTAAAGCACTAAAATCAAATAGTTATTTTAACTTTCACTTTCTAAGTCTGTTTCGTGACCGAAGAAATGTTTATAAATTTAATTGTTTGTTATAAAGATTGTCTTGCATATTTCATCATTTTAAATAAGCGCGCCAACTGTAACCAATCTGACTGTCGACGCGACGCGACGTATGTACGTTGAAATAGAAGACAGTTTTAACATGTTTTGATTCAACTGTCAACAAACAGAGGTAAAAATGTGTGCGAATGTGCAATTTTTGAAAGTTAATTTGAATGCCAAAGATGTGCCAGGTGCCGAAAAAAATATCAGATTTAACTGTTGAAGGACACAGTTGTACTGAATTAAAAAGATGGATGCAGTGTCGGAAGGAATTGACACAGGAAAAAAAGAACGAATTAGTTGCATGGTAAGGTTACATCATGCCTTTCAGTGGCGGATTTACATGAGGGCCCTTTGGCACGTGCCCGGGGGCCCTTGCAAATTAAATAACCCATTAATTTTTCTTTTACACCTTCTCGAAAAATCAAAGAATGTGATCTTCACATTTATCATTCAAATAATACAACTCCTTGAGAATATGTAATATTGAATTTAACCGATAATTTTTCAACTATAATTATTTATAATTACGTAATAAAAAACAACTAAAAAAGTAGAGTTTTCCATTACAAAAAGATTTACACTTGATTAGAGAATTCTCAGTACCGCTTTCTCACTCAATCGATATTTTTTCTTCGAATTGCTGAACGAGCGCCAATGCAGAGTGCGGCCGGGACAATGTTTACATTTTTCAAGATAAGCAGAATTGCTCGTTAATTTAATTTTTGAGTATAGTGTAAACGAGAATTTCTAGTAGTTATTTATTATTATTAGTATTATATTAGTATTATTTATTAATACTAGTAATGTATCATTTTTCGTACATGAAGAAAGTCAGAAATCAGAAATACATGAAATATATTGTCGAATAGGCTTTTGAATTCCTTACAAAAGGCCCCCACACTCGTTCGTGCCCAATGGCCCGTTGAACATAAATGCGGCGCTGATGTCTTTACCCATTTATCGGATTTCTTGCATTGATCACAGTTTCTCACGGGTAATACTGTGCTTCTGTCATCAATTTGTCCTTTTCTAAACCTAAGGCATGGCTTTTGCAAAGTTTATAGAATAAAAATTACACTCTTCGCGATATGCGTTCCTACGGCTGTCACTAAGTATAGAAATCATCATTTTTAGTAGCTAAAATCACCAGAGATTTTTTATTAAATTGCTACGGTTTAAAATCACTTTCATATAATTAAAGGAGGCAGGCATAGCAATAATAGTTCTTTGAATTCATTGTAAAGGATGTTTTAACATCCCTTATACGTTGCAACCAGGGAAATGGCATTCCTTAATGAACGAAAACGCAAGGTATGTTCTGAGTAAAATATCAGGGTAGAAAAGTACA
>NC_046665.1:95868934-95873716 GCF_010883055.1 Belonocnema kinseyi | reverse complement strand
GTAGGGCTTGAGCTTTCCTTTCATGACTTTGACGGCTATGTTAGTGGTAGCACTGCTACTGACAGGGTTTCCCTTGTCAAATAGGCTGATAACGAATAGGAGAGGAACTAAGAAGAACACTAAACTCCAAATAATAATGGAGAGTATATTAAAAAAATTGAAACGCTTGTCGCTTCCCGCGGATCGTCGGGGTGCCCCTGGAGTCACAGCTGGGGGACACAGCATGCGGGACGTTGGCGATGGTGAGTTGCGAGATGGTCAGGCAGATCTCACCAATTAAACAGCTTGTCAGCAAGAACATCTGCGACAAACGGTGAGCAGCGGAACATCAACTGTGCCTGCTGAGGATACTTTGGCTAGTGTTAGATATTTGCAGCCAATCGCCTCGACAGAAATACCTTGAGAGAGCATCAATTGGAATACTATAATGAAAGAGGAATTGGTGCGTCTCTATCACGAAAGTGCAAAGTTTGAAACGAAAATGGAAAAAGGATACGTTTAAAAAATGAAATTTGCTGAAAAGTATCCTAATATACAAAAATTCGCACTAAGAGATCTTATCGCTAAGGTAAAGGAAATCAGGACTAATCTACACATCACAGAAGACCGAACCATGGAGATTAATCAATAGGTTTATTGGGCGTGGAAAAACGACGGCAATAAACATCCGTTAGAGGAAGCCGCGTCATATAGTCAAGCAGGGGCAATTAATGTTCTTTTTCAAACTATTGAGGATTCAATAGCACTACATCATCCAGAGGTGGATCGTTTTATGCTACCAGAGGCAGAGGTTCAGCAACCAAAAAGGCGATTAAAATGGACATACTATAAGAACAGAAATGTTATGCGCTTTTATTTTTTGGCGGAGAAATGTGGGAAAAGTGTGAGGAGAGAACATCATAGACTCTTCTCACTTAAATACATAGAGCTAGCCACAAAAATAAATGAGCAAAATCAGGCAGATCAAAAACGGTCCATATCTATTAACAGATTGCTCTCGTCTCTTGAAATAGCTGCTATCAAAATGCAAGTGGAACAGCAGCTTCCTATTGATGATCTCCCCTTGGAAGATGTAGACAACGAAGACTTGATTGAAGCTGAAGGCATAGGAGCTGCGGATAATGGACATCATGTACCGGAATCATTAGAACCACATCCGGGTATTATTAATGATGATTTGGAAAGGGAAATCCCAGAAAAACTACAGCACCTTGAAAGGTATATTGGTCATGCTTTACTAGAGTTCAGATATGTAGAACCAACACTAAGGCATTCTCTGCCTAAAACGAACATAACAAATGATCTGCGAGAAACTAATAGCACATCTCGACAGCAAGGTTTTACCTACCTATTTGAACGTAGCACAAATTGCGTTAGTGGTGTAAACTCTTTTATACTGTGCAGCTGTGGTAACCGTTAGAACGTTGGGGCACAGAACTAGGCCTGCAAATGCAGTTTTTGTCCCAACAAGGGATCGAGATCCACCATAAAAGATCAGGTTGGATATGGATGTCAGCAAAGTAAGATGCAAATTAGGTCGATTATCTCAATATAAAAAAGAAAATAGAACCGGAAAGCTGATAAACCATGTTACTAAAATCATCTACCCTCGGCACATCCAGACATCAACACCAGCAATTTTGGATGAGATTATGGGCTATCAGTGGCAGAGACTTGATGTTCTTACTGTAAGACTGAGCCGTTACAAGAAAAGTAGTGCAGGAAGGCAACAAATCGAAACTTTCAGACAGATGAAAGAAAGATCTATCGTGAAATGAGTGTAAAGAAAAATAACCAGCAAGACACTGAAGTCCCTCAATTGGAAGATATGACTAACTACTGGTCGGGTGTTTGGGAAAAAATGAACAGATGCAATTTGGACACTGCGGGATTCAATCTAGAAAAAGCAAGGCCACACAATAGCCCTGAAATGCAACTGACAAGTAGCACAGCTTTAGATGTTTCAGCGATATTGAAAAGCTCAAGTAACTGGAAAGCTCTGTGCCCGGATATGGTGTACAATTTCTGGCACAAGTACCTGAGAACTGTACATCTTTTATTTGCAAGGTGTTTTTAGAAGATCATTGAACACCCAGATCTGATGCCAGGCTTTATGCTCCAGGGTACTACTTTTATGTTACCTAAAACACCAGATGCTCAAAAGGAATCTGAATTTTGACCGATGGCCTGTCTTCCAACAGCCAAAGTGCGAATTGCCGGAGCTGAATGCACGGCTCGATGTTGGTCCAATTTTGACAACCAAAGGTCGGCTAAAGTTATTGGGCCACTATCGGCATTTTAATCGGCCGAGTGTTGAGCCAGTGCTGGCAGCCTTTATTGTCTATTTATATTTGCCGATCCTCCAACGATGCTTGGCGCTGTGTTGGCCCATTATTGCGCTAAGTGTCACTTTTACCACGGCAAACCATGTTTTATTTAAATCGGCCCAATGTTAAACCAGTGCTGGCAGCCTATATTGGCTATTTATATTTGTCGATCCTCCACCGATGCTTGGCCCAGAATCGGCACTTTATTTCGCTAAGTCTCAAATTTTTAATTTTTATAAAAAATTACATTTCATGACTCCTTCAGTGCACTATCGTTCTGTTTAGCGTTGAATCCATTGAGGAAAACACTAAACAGCATGACTTATGGGTTGAGAATTAATGATAATAAGGATGTTCATCAACTGACTCATTTTCTGTACATGGTTGACTTGAAGATGCACGATCACAGAAAAAACAGAAGATAAACTTTAAATCGATTTCCGACAAAAGATTCTCTGCAACCAAAATTAACTTCACAGGGTAAACTTTACACAAATATCGGTTAAACTTTCTTTTGTTTTTCCATGACAAACACATGTTTTTTGAAAGACGCGAAGTTGGCTAAACAAAACTTTATCGCTCTAACAAATGTCCTGCAACAAATTTTATTCTTATTTTTTTCTGTGATAGTTCAGTCCAGAAACTGCAGAAAGTGATCGATTTCACAAAGCAGTTTTCCAATGATATCCACGTGGAGTTTGGACTAGACAAACGCAGAACAGTGCATTTATTCAAAGGGGAATTAGGGACCCCAGCGTGACAGAACGATTTCGAAATCGACATCGAGGCAGTGGCGGCTGCTGGCGAATCATATAAATATCTGGGTATTCTTGAATCTAATGGTATTCAGCATACGATAGTTAAGACAAGTCTAACAACTGCCTTCATTGCGAGACTCATACTGATTACACAGTAAAAAAAAGGATCAATTTTGTTGCAGAGCATTTTGCTCAAGCGGTCATTTGACTCTCGAGATCATAATGTTTTTCCATTCGAATCAATTTGATCTCATTTTTTAGTTCATTTATCAGACTAAACAAAATGGCCGCCAATTCTTGGCGCCGGTGTCATAAAAACATAACCTAAATATGGTATCTATCCGCACGCAAGTGACAACTACGCGTAACAGGTGATATACTCTAATATCAGATTTCGTTATTTTTTTAACTTTTTTAAGTACACTGCACAATCAGAAACCATAAAAAGCTTGAATATGAGCTAAAGTATTGTAAGAACGTCAGCCATCTTGGTTTGACATAATACACGATCCTGCATCAGATCATTATGATCTCAAAAGTCGATCATTCATTTCGGCCGATCAAAATGCTCTGGAACTCGGTATCATTTTTGTTGCATATCAAAATGATATTGATTTAGGTATCATTTCGAACACTTTTTTTACTTTGTATGAAGAGTTTTCTCAACGCGGCAAAAAAAATCAGGGCAATCAACACATGCCATTCCTATCCTCACATACTCCTTCGGGCTCATCAAGTGGTCGAACACCGACCTTGAAAAGCCAAACAGAAGAGTCCGTGTTTTTCATCTGCATGTTTTTCCAGGTCGGAACAGTGTGGTGCAAGCTCGCCTTAAAAATAGTGTTAATATTAATAATAATATCATCATTATTATAAATAGCATATATATAATTAAAAATTTGTCATAAGGACAACCGCAGGATTTCGCCGGGAGCGGGTGCTAATCTGAAAAATTGCACCCGCTTCGAGCGAAATCGCGGTAAAATTTCAGCCATAACCACGTCTCACAACCGTGAGATAGGTGGTTACGTTTTCAAATGATGTATACAAAAAAAAAAAAATTTAACTTTTGACGATCAGAAAAATTGGGCTCTCTCCAAAATTATGCTCAATTGAAATGTCTTGTTTTGGATTTAATATCAACATTGTACAGGTAAATTTATACACAATACTCAAAAAAAATTTTATTATTATTATTATTATTATTATTATTTTAAATGAAGTTGGTAATTCTTTCAAATGTATTACATATTGTTAAAAAAAAATTTTTATATTAGGTGATGTATTACCTTAAAGAAGACCTGCAACTAGGTTGAAACGTGCGTTGGTTATATTAATTAAAATTGAAGAATAAAGATTCATTGACACCTGAATCCATTTTTATTTATATTGGACCGTATGACCAGAATAAAACACATTCTCTCATTAATGGTTACAGTCTGTAAAGGAATCAATACGACGATCAAGCAAAAGCCTCGTGGACTCTAAGAACACGGAGCGACCCAAGCACAACCGCCATCTGCATTTTTCCCGCAAGTGTTCTAGCATATTGTTGACACGTAGGGATGCTTTTTAGGCTATTAGCAAGTGAAAGCTTGGCCCATCTCTCCCTCCGCTCTAGACTTCTCTTAGCGTCAGATAGTATCCGTATTCTCTCAACAATATGCTGCCTGATGGTCAGCAGCTTTGACTTGTTA
>NC_046665.1:95815887-95868834 GCF_010883055.1 Belonocnema kinseyi | reverse complement strand
CAGCATCAACTGTGCTCGTACGGCCATAACGAAACTCGGTAAACCACTTATGAATCGTTCCAATCGACGGTGCAAAGTCCGGGTAATACTTATCCAGCTTGGTCTTGGTCTCGAATATCGTTTTCATGCGAAGATAGTAGTGTTTGATCAAAACTCGAAACTCAGATTTTTCCATATTAAAAAAAACTCGGAGGTTAGTCGCTTCTCAGTGCTGTAACTTGTAAATGCGTAAACATAAATGGCTGAAGTTTTGACAGGCGTCATTTGAAGGATCGAGCTCGACGAAAATGGTTCACATTAGTGAATACTAATGCCATCTCTTAGAATTTTCAGGTACTGATCAGACTGCCTAGTATATATAATTCATTTCCTACCCTGATATTTTAATCACAACATGACTTGCGTTTTTGTTTATTAAAGAATGCCATTTTTCTGGTTTCAATGTTTAAGGGATATTAACAAATCTCTTAAAATGAATTCAAAGACATATTCCTTCTATGCTTGTTTTCTCTACTTATTTGAGAGTGATTTCATACCGTAGAAGTTGGATAAAACATTTCTAGTGATTTTAGTTACTAAAAAAGAATGATTTCTATATTTGGATGCTTAAGGTATGAAAACACCCTCAAAACATGCTGTATACACAAAATATCAATAATCTTTCTAGTTCGTGGGTATGAAACTTTTGTTTCGGTAAGTCTGATCGACCAAATGTAAAACTTTTAGCCGAATCTATCAAAGAGTTATGAAAAAAAAATCATTTCTTTAATTAAATACATGTAAAAATTGAAACTTTGTCAAGGGCTTGTCGAAAAACTGTCCATTTTTCTTATCCTTTTCTTTCGAATTATTTGTTTGCAGGTTCAAAAATACAACGAAATTTGTTTTGAGAAATTTGCATAAATAAATTCACATGTTTGATTTTTTATATAAAAAGTTAATTTTCAATGAAGAAAGATGACGTTTCTACCACGAATTATGAATTTTCGATACAGAACTAAAGTTTTCATGCACAAAAGTTAAATGTTTTAGAAAAAAATGGACTTTAAAAACAGAAAAGATGATCTTTTAACAAAAAAGATGATTTTCAATCCAGAAAGATTAATTTTCAAAAATATAGTTAAATTCTCATCCAAAAAGTTTAACTTTCAACAAAAAAGAAAAATGTTCCACCCAAAAAAATGGCTTCTAAACAAAATATTTAAATTTTCAACCAAGAAGTTTAATTTTTAACATACAAGATTCATTTTGTATAAAAAAAGATGACAATTTTGTACCCAGAGGACAACTGTTTTTTACCCAAAAAGACCATTTTTTCGTAAGAAAAAAAATGAATTTTCAATAAAATACGTCAATTTTCTACCAAGTAATTGAATTTTCAACTTAGCAAATATAAAGCTTAAAGTTTCAAGCAAGCCTTAAATCATTGAATTTTCAGATAACAACTTTAAAAATAAAATAATAACTGCGCAAAAAACCCCACTATTGGGGTCCCCACTATTGGGAAACTGGCCTATACAAAACAGTCCAAGCATTTTTTTTCAAATAAAAAACAAAGCTGGTCTAAGGTAAAGATAATGGTTTGTTTCAACGTAAACTGCAATTGGCCGCATAAATTTTGTAGTAGTTCAGGATTTATAAACGTTTTTGTGAAAAGTTGCGACAGGGGACTGACCCATGAACCAGGAGACTGTCTTTGTGAAGTAAAAACTACATGTTATTACTGATTGACTATTTTCATTGTTTTTTATGTTAGAAAAATGTATTGTAATAAGAAAAATTTATGTACCTGAAGTTCTGAAGGTTCAAAAGAACGAAATATTTTTTCCCAATTCTATTTTATCCATAAATTTCGTTCCAACTGCAATAAAGAAATGCATTATGATTTTGTTTTAGTAAAAGTATTATTTCTAATATAAATTAACAAACATTTTAGCCATATTTATAGTTTACAAAGTCATCAGTAAAAAAATAATTCATTTGAACGTTCCGAACTTCACGCACATGAAACATTTAAAAATTAGTGTTCCTACTTTGAGGATCCAACAGTTCGAATCACGTACATTTTAGACACATAATAATACAAACTATTTAGAATAATTATTAGTCTCAATAATATCAGTCACATTTTTTTAAAGGAACATTAATTGCCTTTAAACCTTACCTTAAATTATTTCGCAAACATATTTATGGGGAACCTTAATTTATAAAAGACTCTATCCCCTTTTATTAACAAGTCGAAGCTAGGTAACTACTCTACAATTTCTTCCTTAGCTACGTCGGAGACATCCTTGTGATCCAACCTAATCATTTGTTTAGAAGTTATATAACTATTCGCAGATTCTTTTTCATTTTCACATTCAAAATCTGTGAAAACTTCTTTGACTGTGAGTTTGGTGTTCTCAAGCTTCCTATTTTGAAATGTTCGCACGTATCAGAATCGCAGAAACAGCTCAAACTGCTCATTGTTTGTATTGTTAAACGAACTTTTCCACTCATTCGATGAACTTTAAGGGTGCCACTAAAAGTCTTTTTGTTAAATACTTCTCATTGTCTTAATAGCTCCATAGTCAATAGTGCTTATAATAATTCCAGGACTCTTTTCCTGAATTGCTCTAAGCTTTGTAGCTTTGTAGCCAAGATATGAAACATGGGATTGTTGCGACATTGGGTTAAGGGTCCAGTACTTGAAAAGTGAAGGCACATGATATCGGGGACAAAGCTTTCAAACTGGATAGCAAATGTGCCAAAATAGCAGTTATGGAATGAGATGTGTTTAAGAATGCTGTTCTATACGACTTTGTCATATTTTCTAAGTAGACTATAACAGTGTGAAGACTAATTTATACGAGATAACCTCCAAAATGAAGTGGTTGAATTTCTTGAGATGTATTTACCGGCATAATTTTGAGAAAAATCCATGTGTATTAAAGCATCATCATTAGGAATGTTTTTCTTTAGAGTATTTATTACATTGATTTGGTGGAAAATGTTTCTTTCGCGGAACAAAAATGTATCTAAATCCTCAATCAGTTTTCCTATGAGTTGACGTGGCTGGATAATTTACGTCTTTTTCAGATATTTTGTTAATTGAAGTGGTTTTTTAGTTTTCGGGTCTATGAACTATTGTTTTTGAGCAATCTAATTTTGAAAATGCAAGGGTTTGTTGTCAAATTTTTTGTCAACAGGAGTTTTATTGATACTTTTTTGACACTGTCTGGAAAAGCAGTGATCACTGTAGCGATCACAGCACATCTCAATCAGCAGTTCCTGATAGCTATTGATGGCTATTCTCTCTTTCTTTGTAAGATTGACTTCCTTGTTAATTGTTTTTTATTTGTAGGATGCACTGTTGACCATCAGGTCCCTTGGAAATTATTATTTTGTCAGTCCCCTGGTAGTTCCATGAGCCCTCTGTCTCATTCTGTGACAGGGGACTGACGCCAGGGGACTGAGAAATTCCACAAACGTCGAGGCTATCACAAATACTAATAAAGTATTATTAATTGATTTGCAGGAGTAATTATCTGTTCAACTTGAGTATATGAGATACCGAAAGCTGTTAATTTAATTTCGAAAACAAAGTATAAATTTACTCGCCAGGGGACTGTCTCAACAGCCGGCTGAAGTCCTTGTTTCTTTACGACAACTTTACGACGTCCTATGTTCATGTCCTCAAGTCGTCTTTACGATATCGTAAATATGTCGTATGATCTAACGATGTCTTTACGATATGGTAAAGACACTGAAACGACATGGGCATAGGATGTCGTAAAGTTGTCGTAAAGATGTCGTAACGATGTCGTAATAACGTCGTCGAATTTTGTGCCCACTGGGAAACTTCAAGTTGGAAACGTTCCGTTTAACACAGAAAGATGACTTTTTGTTGCACATAGAACGATTAAAATAATTTTCAAGTTGAACCAGGGGATTGACTGCAAAAACTGAGGGACAAAATTAAGCTCAAGTTTTTAAATATTTAATATTAAATTTTAAAAATATGTGCCACAGAAATTTATCTTCCATTATCACACCATTTAAAAATTGTAATTTAAATGACATTTTTCTTTTAATTTATTGTGAAATCTTTAGCTTTTAGTGTGATTCTTAGCTTGTGACAAGCCAGGGGACTGATTTTTAATTTACTTAAAAGGAGATTACACAATTTGTATTCTTAATTTTGACGGTTTACGCAGTGGTTTATTAAGAACCATTAGTAACCTTCTATTTTTATTATTAATTTACAAAAAAAAACGTTTTATATTATACAGGGTGGACACGCTGGGGCTTATATACATGGCGAGTTGAATGCTACCCGAATTGCACAGCAGCAGGGGAGACGCCATTATACAGGGGTATTTTCATATTTCGCGCCTTTAAAGTTGCATTCGGATCGGCCATTCGTCTAAGGCCGTGCATCTTCGGATCAAGTTTATGATAGTTTCCATGGTTGCGTTCGAAACTTCCAACGCTTATGGTCAGATTCACCTGTTTTCCCTAATCGCTGTCAGCAAATGTAGGCAATGTTGATTTAAAGTTTACGCATGTAATATTTCATTCACTTTATTTAAAACATATCCTGTTTATTCATAACATACTTTTTTATGCAGTAAAAATAAGCGTTAAACACCATTCACTCTTCGCCCACTGGAAGCACAGAATATTATTACTATTTTACAATATTTGTCACATAGCAGCCATTGTATAATGTTACTGGCACAGAAAAAAATGACGTTTACTTCTCAGTTCACATGTCTCACTTCATTATAAATAAACACTTTTATTATTTGTACTTACTATATAACATAACCTATATTGTTTTGACACTTGTATCCGTTTGAAGTTTCGAACGCGACCATGGAAACTATTATAAACTTGATCCGAAGATGCACGGACTTAACCGAATGGCCCATCCGAATGAAACTTTGAAGGCGCGAAATATGAAAATACCCCTGTATAATGGCTTCTCCTCTGCTGTTGTGCAATTCGGGCAGCATTCAACTCGCCATGTATGTAAGCCCCAGCGTGTCCACCCTGTATGTTTAATTTGTCCGGGACACTGATTTTCCTAATAGTAGAGAAGTACCCATTTACTACAAAGTCTAAACCAAATAGTTCAATTTTCGACCAAACTGTTGAATTTTCAAGCCGAAGAAAAGATAAATTTTCTGAAAAACAGTATAATTTTTCACATAAAAGTTCATTTAAAAGCAAATGCTTGAGTTTTTAATTGTAATGATGAATCCCCAATAGAAAAATTATTTTTTACAGAGTATTTCAACTTCAAGTCAAATAATCGACCAAAAAGGAAAAAAGGATTACACTTTCAACCAAGAAGATTACATTTTTACCAAGATCGAGAAATTTTTAACAAACTATATTAATATTCTGCCAAGAAGTTGAACTTGCAACCAAAAAAAAATTAATTTTGTACCAAATAATTGAATTTCGAAATGAAAAAGCTAATTTTTGTTACCAAAAATAGAAAAGTTTAATTGTCAGTTTAAGAAATTAATTTTAAACCAAAACATGAAACGAATTTTTATGAAAATAGTTCAATTTTTAACCCAAATGATGAACCTTGAAGTAAAAAAATTAATTTTTAACAATGTATTTGGATTTTTGATAGAAAAGATGAGTTTTTTTCAATTTAGGGCTGAACGTGTGAATCAATTAATTTCTCGAAATAAAATCAACCTCAAAAGTAGTAATAATAATGTCTTTTAGCTCCTCTGAGATCTGAGTTCGGTATTAAGTTTTGAGTTAAACAGCATCACATGTGACTAATATGGTATTAATTTTATCTCTAAAAAATATACTGGAACAAAATTATTTAATTTTCATTATAGTGCGAGAACTTTTCTTTAATATTTTAAAACAAAAATTTGGGTATTAAAATATATTCATAAATATATTCATAAATATTCAATGATAAATATACAAAAATATTTCATCAATCTACCTTTTCACTCAGCGAATGAAGAACAAAATTATGATTAAGAATTTATTGAATATGGGATATTTATATTCGACTAAACGTATCTGTTATTCAATTAAATCAAATTGTAGTTTCATTCTGCATTCGAAACAAGTATGGATGGATGGAAAATTTCTGTACATTATTAATGATCATTTATTAAGAATTTTTGAATTCAAATTTTTGCAATTTTAAAAAAATCGCGCTCTACAACACATGCACAACAAAATAAGAAGCACAAAGTAGAGGACCTAAAGAGGATTAATTCCATATAATGCAAGTACTATCTAACTACTCAAAGTTTGCTCAAATTTGCATACTTGCAAGTTTGGAGATTTTAAAACGGACTTGATGAAATATTTTTTAATTCTCGTAGATCCTCTATTCAGTACTTCTTATTTTGTTGTGCATGTGTTATAGGGCGCGTTTTTGTAAAAATAGCAAACATTTAAATTCAAATATTCATTACAAATAATCATTATTAAATATACAGAAATTTTACATGCGACCATCTTCTTACTTGTATCAAATGCAGAATAAAATTACAATGTCATTTTATTTAATAAAAGAAAGATTTAGTGGATTATAAATTTCCTGTATTCAATAACTTCTTATAATAATTTTGTTCTTCGTTCTTTGAGTGGTAAGGTAGATAAATGTAATATTTTTTTAAGTTTAGCAATGAATATTTATTAAGAAAATTTTAATTTAAATTGTTTGTATTTCAAAGAATACCCAAATTTTTGTTTTAAATTTGCAAAGAAAAGTTCTGATTCTATAATTAAAATTGAATTATTTTATTTTAGTATATTTTTTTGGCATAAAATGAATATTATAAGTCATATATGTGATGCTAACAAAGAAATTATAATAAATTGATATTTTATAAGTTCACGTATTTCGGGTGAATTTAGACACGGTCTTGATTTCAACACTGTCATCAAATTTAAATTCATCATGTATATATCGTATGAAAAACAATGAGACGAAAAAGTGCAAAGTGGTAATTATTAATGAAAAACAATGCCGGACTCAAGTCTCAGAGGAGCTAAAAGGAATTATTATTGCTCTGTTTGAGTTTAATTTTATTTAATGAAATTAATTGATTGGCTCTTTCATGTTTTCTATCAAAAATTCAAAATACTTAGTTACAAATTAATTTTTTATTTGAAGGTTCATCTTTTTCGTTGAAAATGGAACTATTTTCATGTTTGGTTCAAAATGAATTTCTTAAATTGACAATTAAACTATTCCATTTTTGGTTAAAAAATTAGCTTTTTCAATTAAAAATTTCATTATTTTGTTAAAAATTTACCTTTTTAGTTAAAAGTTCAACTTCTTGGCAGAAAATTAATATATTTTGTTGAAAATTTCTCTTTCTTGGTAAAAATGTAATCTTCTTTTCCTTTTGGGTGAGTTATTTGAATTAAAGTTGAACTACTCTGTAAAAAATTCATTATTGGGGATTTAGAATGACAGTTAAAGAATTAACTATTCGCTATTAAATGATTTTTTATTAAAAAAATTATACTGTTTTTGAGGGATTTAATCGGTTTGCCTTGAAAATTCAACAGTTTGGTATAAAATTAAACTATTTGGTTTAAAGTTTATAGTGTATATTCTATAAATTAAAAATAAAAATATTTGTTGCAACTATTGATGCATTTTTTTATAAAGTCGTTTTTTTTGGGTAAAAAAGTTTTCTTTTTTGTTGAGAATTGATCTTTTAGTTTAAAAATGTAACAATTTAGTTAAACATTAATTTTTTTGTGCAGTTATTTTTTTATTAAAGTTTTTATCTAAAAATGCAAAAATTTAATGTTCACTTGAAACTCTTGAAGCCATGTATATTCGTTAAGACGAACATTAAATTACTTAGTAGAAAATTGATGTATTTGACTGAAAATTCGTATTTTTATTTACAAAATAATTTTTCTTTTGGGTGAAAAATAGTCGTCTTTTTGGGTACAAAATAGTGATATTTTTTGTATACAAAATTAATCTTGTGTGTTAAAAATTCAATTATGTTGTTAAAAATTCATCTTTCTTGATTGAAAATTATCTTTTTTTGTTAACAATTCATCTTTTCTGATTTTAAAGTCCCCTTTTTTCTAAAGCATTTGACTTTTGAACTTGAAAACTTCACTCTTTTGTTGCAAATTCATAATTCCTGGTGGAAACGTTTTCTTTTTTGATTGAATATTAATTTTTTAGATAAAGATTGAAATGTCTTCTAAAAAGTTTGTCTGTTTGTGTAAAGAATTCAAATATTTTAATTTTAATTTTATTTGTTTAAAAATTTGACCATTCGATAAAAAAAAGTACATTTTCATACGCTAAAAATGTAACTTCTTCATTAGAAATTTAAATATGTTGTCTGTTTTATTCGAAAGTTTATCTATTTGGTTGCTAATGCTAAGTTTTGTTTGAAAATTAATTTTGTTTAAATCCGTCTCTTTATGTTGAAAATTTATTTATGTAAGTAGAAAATAGCTTTTGGTGAAAAATAAAATTATTTTGTTCAAAATACAATGCATTCAGACTTGAAATCGTAGGTATTGAATTGTTTCGTATTGAATTCAAAATTTTATCTGCTTTAATTTTATTAAAAAATAATTCTAGACGCAAACTCTGTCTTTAGCCGACGGTTACGTTCCTTTCGGGAGGTCGCTCAATCGAACTTTGCATATCATGTGACAGAAAGGTTTCTTTGGAAAGACATTTCAAGTTGATTCTGAAAAAAACATCAATCCTATTCATGATAAAATGGTTAAAATGTGCATTTCTTTATAGAAATTGTTTAAAAAATTAACTTTTTCTGGTCAATATGAAAAATAAAACGGCAAGGAGTCTTTAGCAGAATATTTTGAGTTGATTTCACAAAAAATCAAGCCTTTTCATCAAAAAATGGTCAAAATGTGCATATGTTAATAAAAATTGTTTAAATAATTTACAATTACTAGCTATTCTTAACTTACCCTAAATTACCAATGATTACTTCTGGTTGAATAGGGTTACTCTGAATTACTTCTTCTATATAAAGAATTACTCTAGATTACCGAAGATTATCCAGTGGGCACAAAATTTGGCGACGTCTTTACGACATCGTTACGACATTTTAACGACATTTTACGACATTTTTACGACATCCGATGTCCGTGTCGTTTCGATGTCTTTACGATATCGTAAACACAGCGTCAGACCATACAACATGTTTACGATATCGTAAAGACACCTTAACGACATGGACATAGGATATCGTAAAGTTGTCGTAAATATGTCGTAAAGATGTCGTAAAGATGACGCCAAATTTTGTGCCCACTGGGTAGGCCGGATCGCATAGGATAACTCTGGATTACTTCTTTATAACAAATTACCCTGGATTACTCCTATATAAAAATTGATCTCGATTACCAAACATTAGAGCGGATTGTATAGGATTACTCTGAATTACTTCTTTATACATAATTACTGTAGGTTACCAAAGAATACGCGGAGAAAAATGGATATTTAAATGTAGATGTTCAAATGGTTACCCAGTGGGCGCAAAATTTGGCAACGTCTTTACGACGTCGTTATGACATCTTTACGACAACTTTACGACATCCTATGTCCATGTCGTTAAGTCGTCTTTACGATATCGTAAATATGTCGTATGATCTGACGATGTCTTTACGATATCGTAAAGGCACTGAAACGACATGGGCATAGGATGTCGTAAAGTTGTCGTAAAGATGTCGTAACGATGTCGTAACGACGTCGTCGTTGTGAATATTGAACATAACCTCAATTTGACTGAATATATGATGATTTCAGAAACATCAGCGAATATTTCAAAAATATTTCAAATGTTTTCTAAAGATTTCCACAGATTTTTAAAGATTTTAAATATTTTGCAAAGAATAAACAATAGTCAGAGTGCAAACTATATGTTTTTGTCAATAATGTGATTACTATTCATATCAATCCAGATTTTGTTAACAAATTAAAAAAAAATTAGAAAAAAAGAAAACAGCACGTAATACGTAAAAATATTAAAAGTAATCAAACGTATTTTGTTTACATAGATTTGGCAGTTCCTTTTAAAAGCAAGATTATAATAATCATAATTTAAAAATAGAAAGTGACTTTGAGAACGTTTTTTAACCAGCCTTCCTTGATTGTTCTAATCGTACTGTTTAGCCTAATTTGCATCTTTATCGATTTTATTAGCTATTGCAGTAAAAATTCAAATACATTTGATAACGAATTAGTCAATTATTTAATATTACTTTTTAAATTCATGATAGTCTTTTTACAATTTGTACTGTTATTGGTTCAACAGGATGAGACATGACGTCTAACTTTTGTTTAATATTTTTGATGGGTTGGATGTGTTCCTTTTTTATCACATACTTCAGAAGAATTCTGGTTAAAATTGTCTTCATCTCCATCATAGCATATACAGAACCTAAAAACAATAAAACAACATTTTAGTTTTTAAATATCAACCTGATTTTAAATGTTCATTTTTTTCAAAAATTTTATTTAAATATCCACCTATACAGTTTCTTGGTCCTTTGCTGAATGGCAAATAACAGTATGGATTCCGTTTCGCGACTTCGTCAGGAAGAAATCTATCAGGATCAAATTTTAGTGGATCAGGCCAGTATTTTTCATCACGATGAATCTTTGTTATAAAGCAGAGAGCTGTGGTACCTTTTGGTATTATGCAGCCACCTTCTGTAAATAAAATGATCGTTTCCACATATTATTAGACGTTTATTAAAAAAAAAAATTCATAGTAAATCTCGGGACATCAAATAGTTGTCATCATTGTGATTATCGATTTCAGCTGAAAATAGACCCGACTCTCGTTTTAGCCATAGTGTCGGGGGTTGCGCAATCACCGCACGTGAGTACCCGCGCACTGCGCCTTTTCGCTACGCTGCTGGTGTTTTTTCAGGTCAGAGTCGCAACCGTATCGCGCCTCATTTGCTGAGAAACTGGGGGGGGGGGCAGCATTTCTAGGAATTAACAAACCACGAGTAGCTAAATCTAGAGTCGGGTGTAATACACTTTTGCGGATCCAAAATTAATTTTTAAATAACATTATTTATATCTGTCGAGTGGCAGTTGTTATACTTCTTATTGAAAGTCGAATTTAGTCATGATTGACGTTTTTTCTTTTCTAAAGTGTTCCTGAAAATCCCACATCCAAAAGATTTACAACCTCCTAGGACCATCAAAAAATGGTTTAGAAAGGATTGAATTTTCAACATAATGCATGAACTTTGAACCAGAACGATCGACTTTCAATTAAAAATGGAAAACGGGTGAATTTTTAGCCAAAACAAGTTTTTAACTAAAAAAAGCTAATGTTCAACAAAATAGTAGAATTTTCAACCAAAAATGATCAACTTTCAACCAAAAATTAATTATTGACAGAAATTAATCATGAAAAAATATATTTATTTTAAAACAGAAATAGTTTACTTCCACCAAAAAGTCAAACTATACTATATCTTAAATATTTTTAACCAAAAGGATAAATTCCCTACTGAGAAACTTAAGAGACTACCAAAAAGACAAATTTTTAATAAAATTGTTGAATTTTCAAAATGAAAAGATGAATGGTTTAAAAAGCAGTTGAATTTTCAAAATATCAAATTTTATTTTTTTTTTACAAAAAAGCTAATTTACTACCAAATAGTTAAATTAAAAAAAAAGCTTATTTTTTCACCAAATCGTTCAATTTTTAACCAAGGAAATGATTTTTCAAACAAAAAAATATTTTTTAAACCAATAGTTGAATTTTCAAGGCAAAAAGACTATTTTTCTACCAGACAGTTCAATTTCCATCTGAAATTATAAATAAAAAAAAAAATAAATGAAAAATTATAAACCAAAGAAGATGAATTCTTAATAAAATAGTAGCATCCTAAACCAAAACAGATAAATTTTAAACCAAAAGAATTATTTTCTCCCCCAAAATAGAAAAAATTTCAACAAAATACATCACATTTAAACAAGAACAAATGAACTTTTAATTAAAAATATAAATTTTAAACAACAAAATATTAACCTTAAGCAAAAGAGTTAAAATTGCAATCAAGGGTGCATTTCCAATACGAAAATTAAATTTTTAACCATCGAGAATAATTTTTTACCAAAATAGATGCATTTTAAACAAACAAAAAAATACATTTTCACTGAAAAATAAATTTAAAACCAAAAGAAACAAATTGGGAATTTATACCAGAAGAGATGTATCTTTGATCCAAAAAGACGAATTTTCAACTAAGCAAGGTCTCTAGTTAAAATGTTTTTTTTAATTTTGGTATTTTCAAGTCAAAAAGGGAATCTTTTACCAAACCGTTAAATTTTTAACCCGACAATTTGAGGTTTGAAAGAAAGAAAGTTAATTTTCAACCGAATAATTCAATTTTAAACAAAAAAGATGAATTCTTAACCAGAAATATAATGGTAGACTTTTAAACAAAAAAGAAATAACTTTCAACCTGCCATAGTTTAATTTTCAACGAAAGAGCCAAATTTTAAAATAAAATAGTAGCCAGAGATTAATTATGTTTACAAACAAAGACTATAACTATTTTGGTTTCGACTAAGTAGATTAAAAACTACTATTCCATTGAAAAACAAACTAATATGGCAAATATTCAACTGGAACAGGTAAATTTTCAGTTGAAATGAGTAAGTTTTTACAATAACAAAATTAAAATTTTCATGTAGAAACTTTTTTTCGCTCTAAGAAAGTCTTTATAGATTAATCTAGTTACGAATCTTACTTCTGAATAATTTGCGACTTCTTAGGACCAACCAGGAATATTTAATACAAAAAAAGGTAATTTCAGGTTGGGGGAAAAATTAAAAAATTCCTACATTGGGCTATAAATCTCCAGGATTCTGGAATTTTTTAAAACTTGTAACAAAGAAAAATCTTAGCTCTGCAAATTATTATTTTATTCTAGTTCACATAAATGTGGAAACTGATCCCCTCCGTTACGTAGTACGATACTCCAAGGGTATACTTGATGTTAAATTTAATAAATTTAAGAATTTAGGAATAATTTGTCATCATATTATTTTGCTTAGAATCTGGTCTCGACCTTAAATCATAGGGGGACGAGATATTTTGGAACTCTGAAGTGCAACAGATAACTGAGATTCGCTTGCTGTCGTTATTGTCTACGAATTAAGGTTTTCGTATTGAATCTAGCTCCCGCCTTTTCTTTGGCTGTTTCCATTTAGGTATTTTCACTTCAATCAACAGCTAACTTCACTTCGTTGATTGCTAAGGGGAAAGCTAGAGACTATTTAAGAAATAATAAAATGATAATAATGATTATTAATTTCAAAAATGTTAGAGAAATGAAGTTTTGTTTCACGCATTTGATCCATTTTTTCCCCTCAGCTTTTAACAAAGTGAAGTTAGCTGATGGTTGAAGTGACACTACCTTATAGTCCCGGAACCTAGCTGGAATCTTTGGATCGCTCCAGAGCAAAGGATGCCTTCGGATCCTCGTCCCTAAGCTTTGGGAATGAACTTAGTTGCTTTGGAGCCATGATCCAACAAAGCATGGTCCTGCCAGGCGCAAGTAAAAAAAAGTCAACCAATCAGATTCGACACCCTAGGGCACCCGACCTTTCTGACATCTTGGATCGAGTGCGGCAGCTGGCTTCCCCTTCCATTCGCACCAATGCAGTGAGTATGGTGGGGGGCGTCGGTTTACTCCAAGTCACTCCAAGTCGAACGTATTTGAGCATCGAATTGGCGGGATCATGGTTTGTTGGATCATGCCTTGGAGCGATACCTTGGTCTGCACCAGTAATCCTTATGATGGCGGAAGTCATCTTACATCTCCGAACAGAGCACTCGACAATACGGCACTGGACGAGAAGCCAGCCTACTCAAATCTCCCGCGATGGGATGTGAATAACACTGATTGTCCCTGATTTGTTGCGTTATTTTTTGCCAAATGCGGATAGCTCTCGTATCAGAAGAAGACAAGAGCTTCCAACCACAGAGCAACGCTCAGCCCCAATTTGTAGGGAATCTTCGAACGCGGGCGAGACGACGCGCTCAAGGTGAGACAAGCCACGTCTTCAGTCGTTATTATTTCGCATTTAACTTCATATAAAGGCTTTTTTGAGGTAAGTTATACTTCTCGCTACCGGGCAGCTTACGATCCTTGTGTTCTAATTTGATTTCAGTTCGGTCTTTTCTTCTGGCTTTACTTTGGACACTTTGGTATCTGCTCCAGTTTCGGGGCACTGGTTAACTCAACATTCGGAGATTAGTCGCTCCAAAACGTGGGTGCTATATTTTCCTAAACTGCGCAATCGTGGAACGGTTCCACAAGCGTTGCGTGTGCAGAACAGTTAGACTATGCTGTTGGTTAAACGGTTCGCCCTGTTCGGGGTAATGGTACTCCTGAATCAGTGGAGCCGTTCTACTAAACAGAGGCATGATCCAACAAACCATGGTCCCGCCAATTTGATGCTCAAATACGTTCGACTCGGAGTGACTTGAAGTGAACCGACTCCCCCCACCACACTCACTGCATTGGCGCGAATGGAAGGGGAAGCCAACTGCCGCACTCGATCCAAGATGCCAGAAAGGTCGAATGCCCTAGGGTGCCGAATCTGATTGGTTGACTTTTTTTTGCTTGCGCCTGGCAGGACCATGCTTTGTTGGGTCATGAAACAGAGATGACTCTGTTGAACGTGTGACTGGCGTGACAATTGTACGTGACACGTGTTGAGTGAGCGGCTCTACCAAACTTCTCTCCGCGTAGGAACACGAGAACTCCAAGGCAATCATCGTTTCCTTTTCCTCGAATAAAAATGTGTTTATATTACCGTGGAAGAATCAGGGCTTGTTCTTCTCTTTTTCTTTTATTCGCCAATTTGCAAATCATGCGTTCAAACTTTGTCGCTGCTGTCGGTGCTATTCGAAGGTTCCTCGACGTCAAATTGGATTAATGTTGGACAGTAATTCTTGCGTTGTGATTTTCGGCTAAGTTCTTAAATTCAACCCGTGTCTTTATTTGGTCTTTAATTTTCAGCCAAAGTTATTTCCTGATTATTGACTTAGTACAGCCTTACTCAAATCCTTCGAGATCCGCCGATCTCTCCTCTTTGACATGAAAGGGGTGGCCATGAGTTATCCCCCTTTTCGTCAAATGTAAACCTTGCCCCAGCATGCCCCCGCCTGCCTGTCACTAAAATTGTAAATTGCCATAGTTTACCACCTCCCCGCAGTTTCATAAAATAAATTGTACAAACCATTTTATCTTATATTGGAGTTTCATTTTAAATGAGATATTATTTTGAAAATGCTCAATATTTCCAGTAGGCTAACCCATCCACTATAGCAAATCTTCGACGAAGGGCTGAAGCTAGCCCGGACTGGAAATCTGGCCCATGCCTACTTGGTTGTATTTTTTAGTGTTTGTTTGGCGCATGTGCGCTTGGCGCCCAACATCATATTAAAATATCGTTTTTGAGTTTAAAAAATTCAAATAAAGGGGTCGCCGATGAAACATAATTTTCTAAGCAAATTTACGGTTACAACCTTCAAAAAGTGTTTCTCTCGATTTACGTACTTCAAGTACTCTTCTAATCTTAAGGATTTCAATGCGCATGCAGATGGTCATAAGTTGCATGTGACAGAACAACTGACATTCGACGGATGCTACTCAGGAAAATTTATGACAGTCAATTGATATGGAAAATCGTATCACTATGATGAGCGATTAAAAAAAAAGAAAAAAATCTTAAATCTTTATAAAAGCGTTGCATATCATTTTGATCCAATCGCGGGATCACATTGATCAACTGGTATTCATTCTGCCTCTAAAGAAAATGAAATGATATCCAACCTATTTTAATATCTTCTTCCACTTTCCGCAAAACAACTGGTACGGTAGGAAACAGTCTTAGCGATTCTTGAATCACACGTTCTGTATATTCCATTTGCTTTAAGTCATCAGTCGTAATAGACACATTTTCTGGAATTACTTTGCCATAAATGTGATTCAACTCCTGATATACTTTTTCCTAAAAACAGTTTCAGTTTGATATATTTTTTAATTTTCACGATCTGAAAAATTGGGCTTGAAAAAATGGTTTATGCTGATTACTACATGTCTTTGAATATTTAATTTAGAATGCCATAATTCGCATAGTTTAATTGAATCATTGGATTTTATGATTGCACAACTTTGAAACTTCAATAGGAGAAAATTTTTATAATTAGGTTTGTGACAATTTTAATTGAAATGTACCATCTTACCTGTATGTCAGGATAGGAGGCCAATACCAACATTAAATATTCAAGACTAACTGCCACAGTTTCATATGCCTATAAATGCAAAAAAAATGAATGGTAATCAAGAAATATTTTTAAGATCAGAAATTAAAATAATTATAGTCTGAAAGAACTTTGTATAATTACCCCCACTATCATTAAGTTTACTTCATCAGATATGTCTTGATCAGATAATTTCTGTTGATCTTGTAGGTCTAAGAGTAAGTCTAAAAATCCTTTCCTTTGAATTGAAATTTCATCTGAAAATTCGCTTGTTAATTAATCATATAATATAATTATCAATAATCATACACTGAAAGAAATCAATCGCTGGTACAAGCATATTGCGCGTTAGATCAGCCATCGATATGTCTATTCCACTCATACAGATTGCTGATCTAACCTGCAATATAACTGTATCAGCAATTAATTTCTTTCAGCGTATTTTATTATTTATTAATTATATATGTATGGGCATTTCTCTCCAATAAATGTCAATATTGCTTGCCTGTATAATGTCTTTGCGAATATTTATTGAGATTTACAGTTAACTTTTGTTTTCAACATTATTATGTGAGAGGTTTAGGCTCTGGAAGCTGCGATCATAGTTCCTTCAGGCGCTTCCTCAGACTTGAAAATTAGCCCATGTATTGCTCAACTAAGTTTTTCTCCTACAATTATGTATTTTTTGATTTCATATTTTAACCACAGACTATGAATGTATAAATAAAGAATCAAAGAGAGAGCTTTTTCGAAAAATGGTCTGGTTCTTGTTTTATTCCAATTAATTGAAAATTGATGCATTCTATGCGCCTGAGAAATAACAAACCGCCACCATGAGTGTACTCATGGTGAATGGAATATTAGGGCCTGTGTCTCGATATGAAACGGCAGATGGTCTGGAGTGTTATTTTTTTGACGATACTTTAAACATAGTAAAACTCATATCGAGCCCAGGATTGAGATTGAGTTCCTGTCATGCCTTACTCAACTTTCATATTCTTAGAGATTACAGACGGTTTAAAGAAATGAAAAACGATTGATTATTAGGGATTTTAATTTTAATATTCTGCATTCGGTTCAATACATAACGACCTGGCGATTAAAAAAAGATAGAAGAAAAGCGGTTAATCCTGTCAATTTCTGGATATATCTTTTTTCTCTCTTCTCTGATGGTACGACAAAAAATACTAAAAAAGATGCTGCGTTCAGAATTGAAAATTGTTGAATTGGAAAAGTATGGAATTTCTATTTATTTTATTTTCAAGGTTCAACCTTGAAAGTTATGCAATTCTCAGCCTTTTCTTGAACAATTCCTTTTCCGCATTGTGCCATTCAATATTATAATTCTATGTTTCGATCCCCACCTCGAAAAAGTAGGCTCCTCCGCTTTCTGTGAATAATATTTCAATTTTTCGAATGAAAAGCAGTAAAATTGAACCACAAAATATGAATCTTGAAGCAAAATATTTAATCAGTTCTAACCAACAGTACATTCATTGTGACGCAAGCAGTTGTATTTAAAACAAATAAAGATTCAATAAAAAAAATAGAAAAATTATAAATGTCTATAATTTTGGAGTTTTCAATTGAAAATTATGGAAAAGGAATTCCTCAAGAAAAGGCTGCGAATTGCATACCCTTTTAGTTTCAGCCTTGAAAATAAAATAAATTGAAATTCCATACTTTTCCGATTCAACAATTTCCAATTTTGGGCGCAGCATCTTTTTTCAGTATTTTTTTGTCGTACAATCAGAGGTTAATTTTTTTACTTTCATTGATCGTGAAAAATATTTCGAACCCGGAAAAAACCGGGAATTTTTTGTTTCTATTAAAACGGCCAAGCTGAAATCCCCTTGTACAAGGGGCGTTCAAAAAGTAAGTTTCCCTGCTCCGGGAAAAAAGCAAATCACAATTTTTAGGTTAAAGTAACATATGTATTTATTGTTTGACTTATAAACTATTTTTATACATAGTCCCCTTGGACTTGAATACATTTTTTGTATCTGTTCTCAAGCTTTGACAAACCTTGTTTACAAAAATCCGTGCCGTGGCGTCGGACCAATCTCGCACTAAACTTTACGGTAACCAAGATGATCTGTTATGATTATGTGGATTGAAGTGCGACAAATATCGATTTCAGGAGGCATTGAGTCCAAAATTCTGTCAATTGTAAAGCTCCTATCCGCCAAAATGATTTTTTCGACTGCTGCGACTGCATCATCTGTAATAGCGATATTTGGTCTGCCTGCACGCTGCTCATCATGATCTTCTCCGCGTCCCTCGAGAAAATATGTACGCCACCAACGCACCATTTGCACACTCATGCATTTGTCACCATAAATATGCACTAATTCAGTGTGAATGTTGTTGCCCTTAAGCCCTTTTGCAGTTAAAAAGCGAATAACTGCACGCAACTCACAAGTGGACACGTTTTTCACAGGTAGCTCCATGGTTGTCGAGCCGGTACTGATGAAAAAACTATGTTCGGTCCCAGCTCGCTAGATGGCGCTGGGGCAAAACGGCAGACTAGCGAAACTTGCTTTTTGAATACCCCTCGTATATCATCAGTCACGGACCCATTTGTATAATGCGATTAAGGGCATGTGATACTAAGAAAATTATCGATTTTACCAGTATTGGGTTCCCCCGGCTTGTTTTCTAGAATAATAAATATTTTGTCTTAAAAATTTGGGAAATGATAGCGAACATGCTAACAGACGTCCCCACACACTTTTTTTGTAGGTTAATACAAAAAAGTTTTAATTTAGCAAAATGTGATTAATTTGCATAGCGCTTAGGAAATAGTATCGATTTTTTCAGTGTTCGATTCCCCGGCTTTTTTCCTAGGATAAGAAATATTTTGCCTTCAAAATCTGGGAAATGATAGCGAACATGCTAACGGACAATTCACCCGAGCGTTACTTTCAAACTACACAATATTTTTGGCTGAAAACTTTGGACTTACAAATAAACATAGTAACTAATCTCCCGGAACTAAACTTGTTTGCAGGCAATCAAAAAAGTTTATTTCATAAATAATTTCCAGATTATCGGAAAGGCAGAGATGAAAAACGACGTAACCTCAAAATAATGCATACGTATAAAATTTTTATTTAGCCCAATAAATTTTTTTGTTATTATCCCTCAAAAAAGAGTCCGGGGATGTCCGTTATGATATTTTATAGCATCTCCGAATTCAGTTTTTAAAATTTTTAATTTTTTTGGAAAAAAAGCCGGGGAAACTGTGAGTATCACATGCATTTAATAGATCTAATAAAAGCATTGTGCTCGGACATATTGGACAAAGCCTGGGTTCAACCCATCATTGAAGGACTGGGTTGCAGTCAAGTACACGATGGGGGGGGGGATCTACATCTTGAGGTGGGTTCCGAACCACCAGAACCTCGGTAAAGGTATATAGAAAAAATTCCAGAGGTGCCGGCTCAGGGATCGAACCCCGGATCTCTGTTGAAAGTCTTAATATCGCGCTAATTAAATAGGGAAAATTTTGATAGAAGTTAGAGATTTATACTTTTTTTCACCCAGTTTACGTGGAGATTGAAAGATTATAAAGGTTGAAATTGGAATAAAAATAGGTGATATTTCATTTTGCTTGACATTTAAAACTCAAGAAGTTACATACGGCATATTAAAATACATAGTAAATATTTAAAAATCTACATTTCGGGGATACAGTTAGTTATTTGAAAAGTAAATATTACTCTTTATGAATATATCTGTTTTGTTAATTTGATTTTTCAAAATTTTTCTGTTTGAAATATAAGTTTTATCGTCTTATTTTCCAATTGTTATGCGGGTTTAGGGCGATAGAATTATAAAGAAATTAACGTAACAATATAAGCTGAATTATCAAATTTGAATTTAATCTTAATGCAGATTCTAAAAAATGACGTAATATTTTGAAAAACAAATAATATAAAAATTACTGATTGTAAAACCAATAAAGTTTGGATGAAAAAATGCATGTTGCGAAATACTTTTGCAAACAAAATTATTCTTATAAGAAGCGACCTTACTATAGAGAATAACCCATATATGTATATTTATAATATAATTATATTTTCTTCAATAAGATATTTTTAGAATGAGTAGCATGTCATAATATACTTCTTACCCTTTTCTTCTTCACCAGTTTTTGACAATTTCAGTTTTTTCTTTTCAATTATCTGAAAAAGTGTAAAAATTATAAATAATTTATTTCCGTAATGGAATATATTTAAATAAACTTTAGAATTTATTTAAATTATTGAATTGTTTACAGTATGTGCTATATTGTGCATCCAGTTAACGCATTTGGTAAATTCCTTTGACATTTCGGTAAAATTGAAAATGATATCTGGATGTAACCAAGGCCTGTACGCTCGCGTCATCATTAGGGCTGTGGCTCTGTCAATGACAAAATATAATATAATATGATAAAGGCCTCAAGCAAAATTATTATTATCTTTGCCTAGAGCTACAGAATACTGAGGGACCGTACTTAAATTACGCAACAGCTTAAGGGGGGGGGGTCTTTACATTTTGTTACGGAAGGGGGAAGGGGGAAGGAGTGTTTTCCTTTATGTACGTAATTTTTGCAAATTCGCAAAAACTTTATTCTGAAGATTATCTTTTTAGTTATAAATTTTATTGTTTGGTTGAAAATTTAACAATTTTCTTGAAAAGATATCCCTTTTGTTTGCAAATTCAACTTTTTTGTTAAACATTAGTATTTGTTGCAGAATCAAGTATTTCCTAAAAAATATACTTTTTGTTTAAAATTCGTATTTTTCTTTTGAAAAGTTAATTAAAATATATTTCGTTGAAAATTCAACTCTTTTTTTTTAATTTGTCTTCCTGATTTAAAAATTCAACCTTTTTAGTTGAATTTTCATTTTTCTTGGACAATTCTTATTTTGGTGTTGGAAAGTGAACTGCAATCTCTTTTGCATGAAAGTTGAACTATTTTTTAACGTTTTTTTTCAAACAACTACTTTAAAAGAAGTTTGATCTTTCTTTAATGATAATGCAACGGTTTGGTCAATAATTCTAATTTTCTGTTTCGGTTGAAAATTCTGCTGTTTTTTTGAAAATTTAACCATTTTGTAGAAAATTTAATTTTTGTTTAAATTTAATATTTTTTCAAACTTTTGTCAGAAAGGCATATATTTTGTTTTAAAATTATACTCTTTCGTTGAAAATTGATATATTTGTGTTAAAAAACCAAATTAAATGTTTTTGGATGAAAATTCAACTCTTTATTTTTGAAAATTTGTCTTTTCGATTTAAAAATTCACTAGTTCTAGAGGAGTTTTAATTTTTCTTGGACTAAGTTGCAACTGTTGAATATTTAACAATCTTTTTAAAAAGCCATACTTTTTGCTTAAAAATTCGACTATTTAGCAGAACATGTACTTATTGTTTACAATTCTTATTTTGGTGTTGAAATGTAAACTATAATCTTCTTTGTATAAAAATCTTACAATCTTTTTAGTCTTTTTTTTTAATTCATCTACTTTGAAATTTATTTAATAACTTTACTTTTACTTTAACCTTAACTATTTCGTTTAAAATTTTGTCATTTTTATTTTAAAAGTCACCTGTTTTGCTACAAATTTCATATTTCTTAAATAAAAATGCAACTATATGATAGATAATTCAACTATTTTGTTAAAAAATCTTTCTTTTTGGTTAGGAAACTTCATCTTTTGGAATTAAAAATTTAATTTTTATCTTGAAAAGCCATTTTTCGTTAAAAAATTCTTATTTTAATTTTAAAAAGTCAACTGTATTAATTTCTGGATGAAACTTCAACTATTTAATAATTGTTTTAAAATAAAAAGTCATCTATTTTTAAGAAAAATTACTTTTTTTATAAAAATGGCACTACTTGGTAGATAATTGATCAACTTCATAAGAAATTTATCCTTTTGAAATTTAACGTTTCGAATTCAAAATTCATTCGTTTTAGTCAAAATTTTATTTCTTATTTATGAAAATGTAACTTTTTGGTTACAAATTAAGCTTATTGCTTGAGTATTCTATTATTTTGTTTGAAAAATTTGGTTGAATCACTTTGTTTAGAAATAATTTTTCTACAGATTTATATTTTTATTTGAAAATTTTTCTCTTTGTTTGAAAGTTTAACCATTTTGTTTCTTGACTGAGAAATCTTTATTTGTTGAAAATTTGTCTTTTTGGTTATAAAATACTTTTTTTCTATGAATATTATGTTTCTTAATTGAAATATGGACTAATACACTTTTTTGGGAATTTATCTGTTTAGGTTGAAAATTGAACTCTTATGTTAAAAATTTTATTATCTTGTTGAAAATACAAGTATTTTGTTTAAAAGTCATCCTTTATAGCAGAAGACAATTTTTTTCAAAATATATTAATAAATTTCAACATAATTGTATCTCAAGTTCTGTTTTATTCAGATTGAAAAGGATTTTATATAAAAAATTAGTCAAGGAAAAATCGGGGAATTTAAAAAATTCAGTTCTCGGATACACTGCCTATAATTTTACTAGATATAATTAGCAAAAATTTTTGTGAACCCAAAATTACGTAAAGTTAGAGGGGGGGGGGGGGATGAAATATCTTGTTATGCTTTGTTACAGGAGAGAGGGTAGAGTGGGCCTATAATCCTGTATGTAATTTAAGTACGGCATTTTATTCGATTTCTACCCTACCGAATTTTTTTCGCCAAACTCACATCGACACGAAATTAGATACCGAATTAAAGGTGTGGGAAATTAACTAGAATTATCTCAAGGTAAGAAAAATTTGAGCAAGCATAAACATCAAATTGAAATTGATTGAATACTTTTTTAAATTTATGTACTAATTTTAATTAAGATGAATTCCATATTAAAATTTACAAACAAAAAGTAAAATTTGCAAGTAAATCGATAATATTAATCTTATGAGTTTTTATCATATTTAATATAAATCTACAATATTAAATGTTAATGCATACTTAATAATTTGATTAACAATTAAAGGAGGAGGGTCAATAAGGCCGGTTTTTGAGCCATCTACAGATTGGCGTCAAACATGTTTTATTTTATTCATCTAACTAGGTCTCATAACTCCTTGAAAGGATTTTTCCTGAGAGTGATCTGATTTCAAGATATAGTCATTTTTAAGTTCGTATTTTACATGGGTTTTCGCACTTTCATTCAAATCATGCTAAGTTTCACATTGTTAGTATTGCTCACGCAAGATCATACTTGGCCAAAAACTGCGCACGTATATGCGTTACAACATATGTTAAAGCCATCATTTTTCTCGAGGTACTTAGCCTTCAAAATAGGGCTCATTTTTATATTTTATTAAGTTTGCGATCATGAAAGGAGTAAAAATGTCCTACTTTATCAAATTTATTAGTAATAATTTCTATAAAATAATCGAAATAATCTTGGAGACATTTTTCTAAGAAAAGATATATTAGTTTACAGTCAAACAGAACTTATGGTCGATTAGAGGCTAGGCACTCTGCAACAGCCTTATTCGTCAGAATTGGTTTGGTCATCTAAAGATGATGCTGCTTCTCCTTCATTTTCCGACCAACACGATGCATCATTCACGTGACTTTCGAATTCACGTGAAGGCCTGGGAGTGTTTTTGTTATATCTAGAGTAACCAAGATACCACAGAACACTGGCAATGTGAGCGCAACATCTTACCATTCTTGCACCATTTTTGCACTGACAGTACCAACCACTTTTCGGATTTGGTCCAGGATTAGTTTCTATCCATAAGTTATACACTTTAGAAGATGTATGCCGAGACTGGATTTGTACTCTTAGAATGCCTTCCTCCTATTTGTGGACAAGAAGGGAGTACATTCCATCATCAGATAAATGTTCCTCGGTATACGATTGGTCTTGCTTCAGCTGATATACTCCGAGTGTGATCAGCGATCAGATGATCATCGGAATTATCATGAATTCTAGGAGGTCGAAAAGCATTACAAAGGGCATAGACTATTCTGACGTAAATGCCGATGTACGGGATTTGACTATTTGGAAAAACATCACTTAAGGCTCTCCAAGTTTTTATCAAGCCATTGACTGCCTCAACCACCCATCGGACTTTAGTAACGAGCCTTGATTCGTTTGCTTCAATCGTAGTGTGCTGTGACCCTTTTTGAAGAAAATGAGTCATTTTAGAAACGAATCCAAGATCTTCTAAGAACTTCAGGCAGTCCCGAAAACCGTGATCGACAACGATAGAGCTTGAGGGCACCCATGTACGCAGTTTTATTGAATCTTGTTTTAAAAGACTTTCAAAGATACTAGCGTCGTTGTTCTTGCCATCAGCAAAATACGGACCGAAAAAATCCACTATATATCCTGTCGTCCTTACTAACATCATGGGCTTGAACAGATTCCTTCCTTTATGCATAGAATAAGTCCGCCTTTGAAAAGATTAATTGCTACTCTTTTGGATAAACATGTATGTACCATCAGCTACAAGGATATATACATCTTCTCCATTTGCGAATAGCGTTTTTGCCGTTGATGTAGTATGGTCCTTAATGACTGACTCGGGTGATATGTGACCTACACCAAGATGATAAAGTACAAAGGAGGACATCAGAGCTTTCCTTGCTGCCGTAATTCCTCTGCCAACTCTTCGTTTTTCTATGCCAAAAATAGTTGATAAAATCGCATTGGAAAGACCTGTGCGCAACTTGATCAACAATAATGCAAGGCACAAACGCACAGAAGGACCTTTTGTTTTTCTTGCCTCCTCAAGCAAATCATTCAGAAGTTTAGAAATCGACTCAGCGTTCATGTGAGTAAAATCAGAGGTGGCTTGTATAGACACAACAGCCTCTTTCTTAAGAAAACCATTATCAACCAAATGAGCAGCACAGCATCTCACTTTTGCAGGAATCAAAATACCAGTATCGACGTAAACCCTCAATGCAGCAAAAGGTTTGATTCTGATAGATTATTCTTATGATGACAGACAATGCATCTGGATTGAGAAATCATACATCTTCTGATTGAAAGTTTGATTTTCCTACGGTCAGAATCTGAAGTTCCATCTTCCCTGGAAGATTCTGAATTTTTATAAATCTGACTCTTACCTGGTTCTAAAACATTTGATAAATCATTTTCAGAAGAACTCATCTCTTTTGCATCTATAATCCGACGCTTTTTAATCGAAAAGCATCGACAACTATCGCAAACCTTTGACTGAATGGTTAAGGAGCAATTAAAAGCAGTTTTAAGAACATTTAATGCCCGTTCATCCTGAACTACTGATAGATGACCCTTTGGTTTTAAGAATTTGCCGCAACAAGAACACTGTTTTTTCGACATAATAAGTGGTAATTAAAACTTAATTCGCAAGTAATTATTTCACCTGAAAAAATAAAGAGAATCTGAGACTGGTGTACAGAACTATTAAATAATAAGGATTTGAAAAAAAGTGTAGCCTCTCATGCCTATGAAGTACCTGTGCAAAAAACTTACAATCGCTATGAAACTAGTCGATACTGATAGAATAAAACTACAATAAAATAATCTGGAACAAATGTATGTACGCAGTAATATCACATACAGTGGACAAGAACTTTTTAACAGGTCGAAACGTGGAAGAAGAATTAAGGAGAATATAGCTAAAAGCATCGGCAACAAACGCGAATACAATGTGGAGGGGGAAAACAGTTGAACGTAGCGAAGCGGCAGTCGCACATGAACGATAGCGTTTTGTTTCCTATTCCACTGACTTTGGTTGATTTTAATCTCACTCCTCTTTGCCCAAGGGCGTCAAAGTGGCTAAGACCGGCAGTAAATGTTTCTTAAGAAAAATAACTTAAAAATAATAAATTAATAACAATAAATTAATACCTTAAAATAATACGCCCGGTTTTTCATAAAGTTTAAAAATAAGCCCTATTTTGAAGGCTAAGTACCTTGAGAAAAATGATGGCTTTAACATATGTTGCAACGCATATACGTGCGCAGTTTTTGGCCAAGCATGATCTTGCGTGAGCAATACTAACAATGTGAAACTTAGCATGATTTGAATGAAAGTGCGAAAACCCATGTAGATGGCCCAAAACCCGGCCTTATTGACGAATAGAAAATTGGAATATCTTCCAATAGAATTTTCAAAAAAATTTGTTTTTTAACATACCTAATTAACTTTAATTAATAATGTAACTTCGTGCGAGAACACTTATTGTTTGGCGTTTTTACCACATCGTTACGACATCTATACGTCATATTTACGACATCCTATGTCCATGTCGTTTCGATGTCTTTGCGATATCGTAAAGACATCGTCAGATCATACGACTTATTTACGATATCGTAAAGACACCTTAACGACATGGACGTAGGATGTCGTAAAGTTGTCGTAAAGATGTCGTAAAGATGTTGTTAAGACGTCGCCAAACTTTGTGCCCACTGGAATGGTCTTAATTGGAACTTAGTTTTTTAGTCAACTGTATAAAAAGCCAAGGTAAATTATTTTATTTATACCTGTTTACACATTCAGTATATCGTGCGTATTCTTTTGAGTCAGAATTTTCCACAATGCCCATAGTACCTTCTACAGATTAACAAAAAACGACAAAATAAAAAATAAATCTAACAAATGAACATTAATATACAATATTATAATTGTTTCACCTTTATTCGAATTTCTCTTACCTAAAGCAATGCTCAAAGAGATAGACGTAAAATAGGGTTCTACTTCGAATTCACCTTCATCAAGTTTTTTTCCCATTTTTTCCACCATTGATATTGCACATTTATCAAAAATTTGTAAAAATGATCGTAGAGTTTGAGGATTAAAAGCAGGTTGAATTAACTTTCGATGAGCACGCCATAGTGGAACTAAAGGGGTGCAAAATAGAAGGATTAGAACTTTATGATTCAAGTAATTATTTTTGATAAATTGATATATTTTAAATATGTTAATCGCCATCATATCCCGAATGAAAAATGATATTTTTGCAATATTATTCTTTAAAGAATTTAACTTTTCTATGGAATGGACCTTGATTAAGTGCATTTCGGTGAATCTGTTTCTCTCCAAGTTAAAAAACAAAATATTAACTCTCTTAATCTGAATTAAGGAAAATTCAGGTAATCATTTACACAGAAAAAATTTCGTTTAATTACTTTTTATAATGTGTTGACATTTTTTTATGTTAATGTTTATTGGCAATTTGAGCGATCTTTAAATGCACTTCATATAATTGACTTTAGGAATATTTGACCTTTGACAAAAATTCAATAAACGGCATAAAAAATGAAATTTTTGTAGAAATTATTTTTTTGTAGAATTATAAAAATTGGGCACGAACTTTGATAACGTTTAGTACAATTTCTGATGATATATTTAATTTTGCCCTTTTCCCTTGGTTTTCTCGGTTTTTATGACACTTTATTTTTTGTTGTTCAAAATCTACCTTTTTGGGTCAAAATTTCATCAGTTTTAGTAGAAAATCCTTTTTTTTTAGAGTTCTTGTGATTTTTGGTTATAAATGATCTTTTTTTAACTGAAAACTTAACCATTGCATTTTTCTTTAAAAATTGATCCACCTTATAAAAAAATCATCTATTTGATTGAATTCATCACTATTTGATTCAATTTTTATCTATTTTGTTCCCATTTCATTTTTTGAAAATTAACAATTTTATTTGGAAATTCATCACTTGTTGAAAATTTAACCATTTTATTTAAAATTCGTTTCCTTTGGTTGTGCATTAATTTTTTTGAACGGAAAATGTCAATATTTAATTTTTTGTTAATAACTGACCGTTTTTACTTGAAAATTCAATCGTTTGCTAGACAATTTATATATTTTGTTGTAAATTCGTCTTTTCTGGCAGAATATTAATCTTTCTGGCTTAAAATTCATCCTTTTTCGTTAGAAATGAAAACGTTTAGTGGAAAATTAATCTGTTTTTGTTGAGGATTCAACTATTTGGTTGAAACTTTATGTATTTTGTTGAAAGTTAATCTTTTGTTGTAATAAAATAATCTCGTTAGTTGAAAAATCATATTTTTTGGTTGGAAATTCCACTATTTTGTTAAAAATTCGTCGTTTTTATATTCATCATTTCAGATGAAAAATCATCTCTCTCTTATAAAATTTAACTATTTTGTTTACAATTCCTTTCCTTCATTTGAGAATTTATTTTTTAAACTAAAACTCTTATTATCCAAGTTTTAGAGAAAAATGGATTTTCAATTAAAAGTTTATATATTTTGTTTGAAAACCCACCTGTTCTGTTGGAAAATGAGACTTTCTGTAAGAAAATTCATCCTTTCTGGTTTAAAAGTGAAACTAGTTAAAAATTAAATTGGGTTGTATAAGGATTTAAATATTTTGTTGTAGTTTTGACTTTTTTTGGTTGTAAAATCAAGTACCTGCGATTTAAAGTTAAACTAATCTGTGAAAAAATACATTTTTTTTGTTTGAAGATTTTAATTTTTAGATATAATAAATAATAGATAATATATCAAGTAGAAAAATAATTCGAATTTTGCATCTAACATAAAAAATTTGCCTGAAAATTCATATCTATTAAGTGGAAAATTAGTTTTTTATGTTAAAAATCAATTTTTTTTTAGTTGTAAGTTTAACTATTGCATTTTTTCGTGAAAATTTAGTCTTATATGTTCAAAAATCAACTGTTTGGAAGAAAATTCCTTTTTTTCGTTAATTTTATTTGCAATTGCAACTGTTTAGTTAAAAATTATATATTTTTTTAAATTTCATTTAAGAGAATTTATTGCCATACCGTTCTAGCCAACGGTTAACAAATTTTTAAAGTGGTTGTTTTTTCTTGTGTGGATGTGAGTTACGTGAATTGTTCCAAAAAAATGTGGGACTAAAATTTGTTGCAAAAATTTTTGACATGATTGATCCTTTATGCGGTCAACAAGTTCACCAACTACTTCGTTTTTGTTTCGAAAGTACAGCCAGAAAAAAATTATCTTGGAAAAAATGTTTTCTTGGATATACATAAAAATTTGTTCGAATCAAATAAATTTTTGTTCATTCAACAAAATATTTGATTGAACAAACCACATTTTTTCGCTCAATCAACAAAATACTCCATCTATCAAAAGATTTGGTTCGAAAAATCAAAAAAATTTGGTTGCGCCAACCAGATATTTTTTCGGTCGATATAATAACCATATTTTATGGCTGAACCAAAAAAAAATTTGTTGAATAAACAAAATTATTTTCTGAGTGTACATTATTTGCAATTAGGTGTTAAAAGTACCCGTGAAATTTACGGTTTATATTTAAAGCATTCTCAGAAATATGATAGCGATATTGAATTTGTTTCAAATATCAATGTATTAAAAATATCTGTCGTTTTATGTATTTATTTATATTTATGGGAATTACCTGGAGCAAGGAGCAGCGCATTACCGAACCAGGGCCGGCTGAATCTGTATATATCACTTTTCTCTAAGGATTTTGGACTTGTTAAAAGAGTCTTAAAATGAATAAATAAATTAATAAGAAAGAAATTATTCAACTGTAAATTCTAAACTATTTAACTCTTCATTTACTTTTATTTGATCAGGTTCGTAAATTCCAACCCACAATTGATTGCCCAACCACATTCGAGAGGGAGAAGTATAGCTTTCAAAAATATCCAATAATGTGTATAATGCATCTAAAACAAATTGAATATATACACGCGAGTTTTATGTTTGCTTATTATTTGACATTTTGTGCGTGCAATGTTTGAAAAAAATTAATTAGGAAACATTAAAAAAATAGTTTCAGCAGGATACATTTAAAGGTAATAGTTATAAAATGAAATAATGATAATAATTATAGAATGATTATAGAATGCAAAACTAAACTTTTCATGCTGAATTAAAAAAAATGTTCAAACAAATATTTATTATTTGCAACATGTGTACAAGATTTAAATATTTAACAAAAAGCGACACACTTTAAAAAAATGAAAAAATTAGACTTTTTGCAGTATTTCTTTTACTTTTCAGAATTATATTATATCAATTTAAACTTGTTGTTTCAGAAGAAAGTTATTTTAACAAAGAACAATTATTTAAACAAATGAGAATTTTGCAATGAAATAGGGCAGAAATATTTGAATAACATAGATATTTAATAATACAACAAAGTTAAACAATTAAAAAACTAGAGTTTAAGAAATAAAAGGCAAATAATAATTGTTTAATAATTTATGAATGCCTTAAACAAATATTAGTCTTTTTAACAATGACTAATTGTCCGAATAAACGCAAAAAATTACTTTCCACTGAGTTAGCTCGAAAAAAAATTATTTAAACAAATGGATTTTTGGGATTCTTTAGGAGCAGGTAGGGGGTGTTAAGATTAAAAATAATTTAGCTGAAATTGTTCGTTAGCGACGTCACAATAAATTATAAAAATGATTTGCAATCCAAGTTTAAACTTAGAAACGTGAATCTCATTTTCTTTGTAAATTTCTGGGCTTTTTAAAAATAAATGCACTTTTAATTAGAGAAAATCAAAATATCCAGTTTTAATCTAAAAAGATGAAAGATTGAAAAAAAGAGAAGTAAGCAAAATTTTTCTTTGGGAAAATTAATATGTAAAAACCTATTATTATTTTTGTAAGCTTGCTTGGTTTTTCTTTTAAAGGTAATACACAACATGATTGTTCGATTTAAACAGGTAAAAATGTTTGTTTTTTTCGCAGTTGTAAATAAGAAAAAAATTGTTTTACATAAAGTAATGTTTGAAGAATCTAAAGCCGGTTTTTTGTTCTTAAAAATCGTATTGCCTATATCTGCATATAATTAAAAAAATTTTTTCAGTGAACTATATAATTGTTTCTGATTTAAAAAATGTTCAATAATGTAATCATGAACTGATCAACTAATGTCTAATTATATGAATAAAGATCTGTATAAAGCCAGCGACATCAATTGCGTTTCTCAATTTGACGAACAAAATATTATTTGGAATAAACATTTATTTTTCACGTTTATTTATTTTTCAATTTTTATATGAATAGAAAACATTTTAATTTATCGAGCCCGATCAATTTTCAACAAAATACTTGAATCCCAAAACAATAAAGAATAATTTTTAACCAGTTGTATTTTTAACAAAAAAAAATAAAATTTTTTCCAAAAGAGACGAATTTTCCAAAAAATGTTTGATGTTTCAACTAGAAAATATTGACTTTCTAATAAAAGTTAATTTTCAACGAAATAATTGAATTTGCAAAAAAATACATGATTGTTTTATCCATAAACTTAATTTTCGACTAAAAGACAAATTTTTAACTAAAATGATGAATTCTTAATAAAAAAATTACTTTATAACGAAATATCAAATTTTAATTTAGCTAATTAGTTAAATTTTTAACCAAGAAGATTAATTCTTTGCTATAAGAGACATATTTTCAACAAAATGGCTAGATTTTTTACCAAAAAGATGTATTTGTAGCAAATAAATTTTTCAAAAAGAGATGAATTCTAAACAAAAAATGTAATAGTTGATAATCAAACTAAAAAATGTGTTTAATTTTAAATCAAACATTTGCAAATAAAATCATTTTTTATTCCGGAATAAAAAATATTTGTAGGTAAATTGTAAATTAAAGGAAAAAATAATGTTCAATAAAAAATAAAAATGTTAAATAACTACCCGTATGGAAATAGCTCGGGTTAGCCCCGGTACAACAAGGTTTCTGGTCGGGGGCTGGCCGGGCTATGTTTGCTTTTTACGAGCCAAGCCGTGCGCTGGTCGGAGACTAGCTAGGAAAAATTTATGTTATAACCGCAGTCGGGGGCTGACTGGGCTCTGATCGGGCAAATCTTATGATCTAATGCTCAGACGGTAGCTGGCCGGGCGCTGTGTGAGCAAATGTTATGACTAAATGCCTAGCCAAGTGTGATAGCAAACAGCACTTTCTTTAAAGTGAGCGCATAATTTAATTATTATACTCTGTTTATAAATTAATTAATTTTTCTGATTTCATTAAGAAATGGGCAAGTATACAAATCTTGAATCGTGATAAATATACAGTAAACATTTCCAAATAGAGCAGCGAGTCTCAATAGTCCAATGTTGGTAGCTAGTTTCGAAAAGAGAGAGGGCTAGGAGGCTTAAGCCCCCCCCCCAGAATATATTTATTAATCATTTCCCTTTTCCCTAACTCTTTTCCAAACATAAAGTCGACCCCCCCCCCCGAAAAAAATCCTATATACACCGCTGATGGCAACATAACCTTTAAATCTTTCAAGAAAATTGCGAGAGTGTATAGTATTTCTTGGCTTTTTGGTCTAACTTTCATATTGGTGTCAAGTTTCTTATGTATTATGGATAAAAAGGAAACAATGCGGCAACAAAACAGAGCTCGTGCAAAAAAGAGGAGACTAATCAATAAGAAAATAAGAAGACTGAATCCAGATGACTCCACTTCTGATGAATCTGGTTCAGAGGAAATGTTAGAAGTTAATAATTTTGAGAATAGTAAGTTATAATTTTAAATCTTTTTACAAATTTTTGTCGCGATTTATTAACTAAAAACAATTACAATTGCAATTCTAATTATTTGTCGTAAAAGCAGACCCTACTAGTACCCGATCAGGCTCCGACTAGGATAAGTCGGGTCACCTGACTAGCCCCCGACTAATCTGCCGTGACGCTACTGGTCGGGGGCTAGTCAGATGATCCGACTAGCCCCCGACTATAAGTGGAGTCGAATGGTCGGGAACCAGACTAGTTCCCCACTTGAGTTTCTAAACGGGTAATGCCAACGTTGCCAAAATCGTCAAAAACATTTCTTAGAACAAATGATGCAGGTTATAAAATAGAAGGAATGGAAGACGCTGATAGCTATATTTAACTATATTTAAAACCTGAAATAACGAGACTTTAGAATTTACAATTGTATTCTTTCTCGTGCGGCTTTCGATTGTTCGAAATCATTGATTGTTCTTTAAAGTATTTTGTGATACATGTAAAATAAATATCCATGTGTGTGGCATTGTTATATGAATTATAGTATATTACCAATGTCCGTAGAAAAATGATTTAGGCCAATATTTAATGATTCTAATAATTTTTCGAACAATAATATGCCAACAATTAATTTTCTACGATAATACTTTTTCACCATGAGTATTGTTTTATTTTATTACAAAGCGATGCCACTATTTTGCTACTATTTTATTAAGGACTTTTTGATTAAAAAATCGACTATTTGATTGGAAATTGATCTGTTGAAAATTAAAGTGTTTGGTTCAAAATTCCACTATTTCGTTGAAATTTGAAGTATTTTGTTAAAATTTCAACTATTTTCCAAACAGGTTACCTTTGTTGATCGAAAATTCAAATGATTTGTTGAAAATTTGTCCTTTTTTATTTAAAACTCATCTTTCTTAGTTGAAAATAAACTTTTTTGTGGAAACTCGAACTATTTGTTATAAAATTAAACTCTCTTTGGATAAAAACTCAACTGCTCAGTTGTATTTTTTTCTTGGCAATTTTTAACATTTTGTTGAAAATTCAACTATTGGTTTACAAATTTACTACTTTGTTGAAAATTTAAGTTATTTCTTGCACATTTTATTACTTTGGTAAACGTTCGTCTTTTCAAATGGAAATTTGCTCCTTTTGGACGAAAATTTAATCTTTTTCGGAAAAAATCTATCCGTTTTGAAGAAAATTCATCTTTCTTGGTTGAAAATGACCTTTTTTTGTTTAAAATTAAACTTTTCAAGAAAATATTTTAACTTTATTCTAAAAAATAATTGAAAAATCAACTATTTGGTTAAAAATTCAACTGTCTGGTTAAGTATTCAACAACTGTTTTGTTGAAAATGGATTTTTATTTTTTTTTAAATTACCATCTTTGTTCAAAATTCATCTTCGTTGGTTTAAAAGTCAAATGTTATTCTTCTTTTTGGCTAAAAAATGTAACAATTTTGTTGAAGATTCAACAGTTTGGTTGAAATTTTTATTTTTTTTTTGGACTGACAAATCTTTTTTCGGTTGAAAATGAATTCGTATTAGATGTTGCTTGCTGTACTTGTTTTTATTAATCATAAACATATTTTTTTGGTTGACTGATGAAGTTTTACATTTTTCTTAAAAAATTTATTTTTTTTGTTAAAAATTTAACTGTTTGATTTAACATTCGTCTCTTTGTATAGAAAATTCGTCCTTTCGAATTCAAAGTTTAGTTTGTTGTTTTTTGTTAAAAAATTTATTCTTCTTAGTGGAAAATGAACGTTTCGTTGAAAATTAAATTTTTCCAGTTAAAAATGAAACTGTCGTCTTTAAAAATCTTCAATTTTACTTGATGTAAGTAATAAGTAAGTTTTATACTTTCAAAGTTTTAGAACACAATTTTCACACTCTTTTAAATTCCTGAAGTTCTAAAGAAATTGAATTAGGTTATAGGCATGTAAAAAATCCATATTTTTTGCAGGTCAGGTTTATCTAGAATGCAACTTTTGGGTCTAAATTCATAAATCAAAATAAAAGTTAAACATAAAACTTGTTTCAATATGAATGACTAAATAAAAATAAAATGATTTAGCAATTTCTTTTAATAAAATACAGTTTTAGAATTTGTATCCACGAACAAAAATTTCAAAGTGACAGTCTTATAGATTTACAAGTAAACCATTTTAACCATCAGCTAACTTCACTTCGTTAAATTCTGAGGTGAAAATAATGGACCAAATACATGGGTTTGGGTCCATTTTTATCCTATTTCGCTAATGTTTTCGTAGGAACGAATTTTTTCTATATAAGTGTATTTGAAAAATAGTTTTTGTTTTTGAACAACTATTTAATCACATAATAAAATGATAGTAATTACTATTTGTTACGAAGATATCACAAAAATAAAGTTTTGTCCCATGAATTGGGTACCCGGTCATGCTCCATGGCCAGATTCTGGCCAGCGCAGCGTAACGATGCTGGTCGGATTCCGGCCAGAAAACCCGGCAACAGCCCGACTTAAAGTCGGGCTCCCGGCCAGCTCCCGACTTAAAAACGGATTCTCCAGCCGTAGACTGTTCAGCCCCCGACTTAAATTTCCACCAGGGTATTTATATTTTAATTTTTTTGTGTTCACTTGCTTTAGGATTGTATAAATAGATTTTTTATACGTTTCTCAAAAAAATTCAAAAAGATTTTTAAAGATTTGAAAAATTTCGAAAAAGTATCTACAAAATTTCGAAGATAATTTTTTTCCTTGTCAACGGTTTTTACAATATTTGAAGATAAATTTTAATAGTTCAAAATATATTTGAGATTTTTTACGCTGGGAAAAAATTGAAGAACATTTTATAAACGTTCGAAAATTGTATAAAGATTTGAAATATATTTAATTTATTCAAAAATCCAAACATTCGTAAATCTTTTTTAAATCGACTAGAGTTAATTCCTAAAATTGTTTGAAAATCTTCTGGATTCATTTTCAACAGTTTGCAAATCTTTTGCAGATTTTAAAAATCTTTTTGACTACTCTTAAAATTAATTTTAAAAAATTAACAATTACTTTAAATATATTTTTTTTGAAAATTTCTAAATATCTTTTGAAATGATTTGAATTTTTCCTAAAACTGAAAAAATTAGGCAAAATTAATAAAATTTCCTTCAAATCTTTCAGATTCTCCCTTGAAAATTTTTAAAATCTTTTGTAAGTTTTGAATTAAAACAAAATCATCTGAAATTTTTTTTTTAAATTCATTTAATACTAACTAAAAAAATGTAATTTTCCTTCATCCTTTTTCAATCTTAAAACATTTAAGTTTCTCTTTTAGAAATAAACTTTTAGAATTCAAATTCCTTATTTGGAAATTGTGATTTCTTACATTTTTTATTCGTGGAAAGATATATACAATACGATTTTTCAAGAAGAGAAAATTATCCTAAGTTTATTTAAATCATACCTTACCTGTTAAATTTTTTTCTCTAATAAAATACGACGGAAAAAATGTATACCTCCTTAAATCGTAAAACCAAGCTTTTAAAAAACACTGGGGCAGAATAAAAAATAGAAGTGGGATGTTTTGCTAGAAATTTTTCGCAAGATCAATTTTTTTCCTTGAATTTTTTCGTATCTATTGAATTTCGAGAAAAACTGGAAATTTCTATTTTAATACTTAAAAAAGAATGAAAAAAAGGCTCTGGTCAAGATTTTATTTTTTGCCATAAAAAATTTGTTCGACATTCCAGAACAAAATCAAGAAAAACATTCTTGGTTCTTGCCCCTTCGCGTTAAAATAATTTCATCCGAAAGTTTAGTCAAATAGAATAAATACAACAATTTTATATTAATTCAAAAATTTACCTGAGGAATCCTTTCCAAGAAATCTGAGAGCATTTCCTACAATAGGGAACGCCTTCGGCCCCGGAATTTTTGCAGCATGTTTATAAAATTGAATATTTTTGACGTAGTCGAAGAGTAACAAAATTATAAGACTTAAAATTCCGATAACAAAAAAACACCAGATCTCTGCCATTTTTACCAAACTGACCGATTTTCAATAGACTGAACAAAAATCTGGAAGAAAATATAAGATAATGCGTTTGCGAGAATTAAAATAAAACTAAGGTTAGCCTAGTAAAGTTGCTTTTATACATACAGGAGTAAAAACAGTAATAATAGAGTATGGCTACATTGAACAGTCATTTCCTCATTTCGAAATTGCGATTTTTTACCTTTTTTAGACATTTTTTAGTCTATCATGTAGTCCAATTCATTCATAATTCATCATATTCATGAATAAGACAGAGACGCTCTTATGCGCCATCTACAAGCGTCTCACTCGCATTCACGCTTTCCTGTATAACTACTATGTAATTTATCTTACAGTATATTAATCACTACTTTTTCTTGTTCAGTTTTAAGAATAGATATCACTTTTTTACGGTATATTTTACTTGTTCTGTTCTTGAATAGTATACATTCATTTTATTATTTTCAATGTGAAACAAAAACGGGTTTGGTTCACGACTATATACTAGGGTGGTCCAAAAATGCATGGCAAATTTTTTTGCATGCTACAGGGCACCGTTTCCTCCCGTTTTTATTAAAAATCCGAAAAAAGAAATGCCGTAATTTTTTTTTTTACAGTTGCCGGCTTTGATTTGGAGTTTCCCATGTAAAATGCATGGGGAAAAATAGTTTTTTCGAGTTTTTAGAATAATTTTTTTGGGTTTGAAAAAATGTGACATTTCTTTATACTTCAAATTATTAATATTGGTCTAGTGGAATATTTATGATCATTTGTTATTTAATTTTCAATTATTTAAACGAATGGAATTTGTTTAAATCATTTTTTTCGAAAATTCGTTTTTTCTCTTAAAAATGATTACTATTAGTATGGTGGAATAACAATTAACATTGTTTTATTAATTTTTAATTGTTTTAACAAATGGAATTTGTTTAAATAATTTTTTTCGATAATTAGTTTTTTTCCTTAAAATTATAACTATTGGTCTAGTGGAATATTGATTAAAATTAGTTAATTAATTTTCATCAGTTTGCGAAATAAAGAACCTTTTTTTAAAGGTATAAAGTAGGACTATTTTTTATTATTTAGGCATAATTTGAGAGTATCCTCATAAGTTTTTAGCTAAAAATATTTAAAAATTTTAAAAGTTTAGATTTTTTTCATAAAACTTCATTTCTTGCAAAAATTATAATTACTTTAACATACTTGAAAGTATATCTCTACATTTTTGTAAGTAAAAAGGTTCAGTAGTTGTTAAGTTACAGACAACCAAAAAGTGAACAGGGTCAGGTTGACCCAATGTGTAGAAGATGTTCGAAAAAATAGGTGTGAACTCGAAGGGTTGAAGAAATAGAATTTGTTTACATAATTTTTCTTGTTGAAAATTATTAATATTTCTTTAATGGAATATTTAAGAACATTGTTTGATTAATTCTTTTTTGTGAATTTCGTGTATAAACATAATTATTACAAAAAAACTTTTGAAACAAATGGGATTTGTTTATATAATTAAATATTAATGAACCAATATTGATAAATATTTCACTAGACCCACATTAATTATTTTTATTTAAAATAAATTCGAAATAAAAATATTAAAAAAAATTCCATTTTTTTTAATAATTAAAAATAAATGAACTAATGTTAATAAATATTCAACCAGACCAATAGTAATAATTTGTAGAAAAAATAAGAATTAAAAAAATATTATTTAAAGACGTGACATTTGTTTAAACAATTAAAAATTGATTAACCAATGATAATAAGTATGCCACTAGACCAATATTAATAATTTTAAGTGAAAAAATACCAGAACACAGTGTTAAAATAAAAAAAATAAAAAAATGTGCGAATTTCTTGTTTTTGATTTGGAATGAAATTGGGGGGGATCGTTGCCCTTTAAAAAAAAGTGTTTTTGAGCCAACCTACTATATACTCAGCAAAAAATTGTTTGAATCAGACAACAAAATTTATTCGAATTCATATCATTGAATAGAACAAAATTTTTTGCTTCAATTAAAGAAAGGTTTATTTAATTTTAAGTAATGAAAAACATTTGCCTGATTGATTAAAACAAATAATTTATTCAGTACAATTGTTTTGATTTAAACAAAAAATGGACTTTTATTAACCGAGTCACATTTAAAAAAAGTTGTTTATTTTTTCAATTCGACAATAAAACTTCATTACAACATTTTTATTTTCGAAATTGCCATTTTGTGGGAATTTATCCAATTTATGCGAAAGTACACACAATTAGTGGGAAAACTTGTCTTGAATGACGTCCAGCAGTGTCAGATATTAAAAAAATCACTTACAATTTTTATAAACAAATTAATCAACAAAAGTTACATTTTTGGTAAAAATGATATATAGCTACTTCAGATGTATGTTTATAAGTAGGAATCTGAAGAAGAAAACATTTCTATATGATTTATAAAAAAATTTGTATTTGTTCAAGCAAAATTGATTAACAAATGCATAGCATTATAATTTTTCAGTAAAATGAATGCTTTTTTTAAATTGACTTTAGATATGTTGAAAATACCTCTGGATATGATATTTGGTTATAAAAAAATCTTTTTGTTTAAACAAATTAAATAAAAAAATTCATTGATTTTACATTTTTCAACATCTAGATATTGTTTGTCCAAGAAAATAAATTCCTAATATCTTGCTGGTAGCTTTCGATATTTTTTTATTAATAATAAGCAATTAGTAATTGTTGTTAAAAATGTAATTAACAAATGCATAATTCCGCCATATTTTAGTAAATAAATTTAGTTTCTTCAGCACATTCAATTAAATGTGTATAACCAATGGACCTATACTTTGATATTTTGCTGTTAGACAAAAATTCATAATATTTACACATATTTAATAAACAAATTACTCTGATGCCGTATTTTAATGAAAACACCATATTGTTTTTTAAGAAATCGATTACAATATTTAAGCAAGGACTCTCTGTTATGAAATATTATTATGAAGATTATTATGAACATTATACATTGTTTATAATTTGGACTGATTTTTAAAATTAATTGTAAACATAATAAAGATGTCCTGGCTAATAATACAGAATCATAACGTAGAGACAATTCTTAAAAATTGTAGTCGATTTCATAAAAAACTATATGGTGTTTACATTAAAAAACGGCCTCAGCGTAATTTCTTTAAAAATTATGAATTATTGTCTAACAGCAAAATATGACAGTAAAGGCCCATTGATTATACACGTATAATTGATTCTGCTAATTAAACTAAATTTACCTACTAAAACATGGCTAAATTATGCATTTGTTTTTTACTATTTTTAAGAACAATTACTAACTGTTTAGTATCAATAAAAAATAACTATAGAGAGCTACTAGCAAAACGTTAGGCATTTATTTCTCTTAAATAACAAAATCTATATTTTAAAAAATGGCAAAACGATAAATTCGTTTATTTCATTTGTTTAAACAAATAGGAATTTCTTTTTAGAACCAAGTATCATATCAAGGGGTCTATTTGAAATTGATTAAAAAACGAATTTCTTTTACTTAAAATGACAATATTATGCATTTTAAAATTATATTTATTTAAAAAAATAACACTAATTGTCTGAAATTAAAGAATCGCACAAAAAAGCTATAAGCAATATATTTCATGTTCTTTCTGTTAAAAAACAAAACAAATCTATTTGAAAATAAAAAAGGGCACGTTTTTTTATTAAATTTGTTTAAATAATTAACAGATTGTTTCTATTTTTTTATAAGTCATATCAAAATTTCTTTTTCTATATGTTATTTTTAATAAAAATCTAACTTTTGTTGTTTAATTTGTTTATGCAAATTGTAATCAATTTTTACAATATTTTTTAAACATACCCACTAACTTTGTGCACTTTTGCATATATTGGATAACGTCCCAAAAAATGGCATTTTCGACATTTTTTAAAAATTAATTTCATTGTCAAATAAAAAAAATTAAACAAATTAAAAAAAAATATCTCGATAACTTTCTTTAAAATTTCATAAGCTTTAATTGATAAAAAAATCAAAATTGGGCGAATAGTGTCGGCTTAAATGTAATATGTCCACGGACACCTCATTTGGCCCCACTGTGCATGCCAGGGGTTATTTTAAGCCAAGAGAAAAAATCCTAGTACGCATTTTTTAAAAAAAGATATTTTTTTATTTTTAAAAATTAAACATCTCGTTTTTCTCGAAAACGACGCAAAAAATGAATAACAGGTCATAATTAAAAATTGTCTAGCTTCCTAAAATCCATTAAATTGTACTATTTTCAGATGTTTATATTGTTTAATTCATTAAATTTTTCCAAAAAAAAGAAGAAATTGACAAAAATCTAATAAAAAAATTTGTTTTCAGGTTACTGACTCAGTAAATAATATTTTCTATAAAATTATTGAAGTTCCTGAGCTTCATAGTAAATAAAAATGATTTTTTATCTCAAAAATGAAAGAAATATAATTTTCACAGATTTAAAATCTTATTTCTCTAAAAGCTGTGGAAAATATAAATAGCGGTTTTTACTACAAAATTTTTCAGCTTCTTGAAATCTATGTAAATGCACCCTTACCAGATGCATATCTTGTGGGTTTTAACAAAAATAATCAAAAAGATATAAAAAATCTATCAAAGCGACTAAAATAGCATTTAGTTTGACGACCTTAAAAATTTTATTTTTCAAACAATTTTGGTATTTCAGTTTCAATATTATATATTTATATATTTTTTTGAAAATTTTTGTTAAAACAGAAGGTATACATCTGGTAAAGGTACATTTTCATATATTTCCGAGAAGGGAATAATTTTGAACTATGAATTGCTATTCATATTTTGTTTCTTTTTCTAAGAAAATAAGATTTTGAATCGGTAAACATTAAATTTCTTCAATTTTAGAGATAAAAACAAAATTTTCTTTAGTTTGAAGGTCAGGAACCTTAATAATTTCATGGATGCTACTCTTCAAGTAGTCAGTAAAATAAAAATAAAATGTTAACATTCGTTAAAATAAATGGTATTGTTAGTTGATTCTAATGAATTGTTTCTATATATTTGAAAAAATTTATTGAAATTAGCAATATAAATATCTGGAAAGACTGCAATTTAATAGATTTCAGGAAGGTGGCAAAATTTTGAACTATGCAGCGCCAACCAGTGGGGCAAAGGTGATTTTCCTTATAGCATAGCTATTATTTAACAATTTTAGTTCTACTTTGCATCAAATAAATCTATTTTATCAGAGATAGTGTTTCGCTGGCAGAAATATAGTTTTCAACTTTAATGACAATACTTACAGTATAAAAACTTGATATCTTGACAAATAAAATAATAATATACAATCTAATTATATTAATTAGACATAATTTAAGTCCAAAATATATTAAATCTCATAAATAAATGAGTAGCAACTTATCTTGTGGGCTAGATGGAAGAAACTATTAAATATTATTATTATCAATCCGGTCGGCATGCACGTATATATAATAATATATATTATTTTTATTCAAAATAACTTATTCTTCTTGTTGGATATATTTGAAGGTAATTTTTTCAGATGAGGGGCAAAGCCGATGAAATACAGCTTGTTAGAAATAATTAAATTACCATGCATTGTTGACTTTCGAAGTCATGGGATGAGGCTCTAGGGTATAAGAATTAAGTATTTTGATCCTGGGCAACCGAGGATAATTAGATCAATATATTCCTTGCGTTTTTGTTTATTAAAGAATGCCATTTTTCCGGTTTCAATTGTTTAACCCGTGTAGAAATTCAAATGGGGAACTAGTCTGGTTCCCGACCATTCGACCCAACTTAAAGTCGGGGGCTAGTCGGGTCATCTGACTAGCCCCCGACCAGTAGCGTCACGGTAGATTAGTCGGGGGCTAGTCAAAAGACCCGACTTATCCTAGTCGGGGCCTGATTGGTTACTAGTAGGATCATATGATAATACATCCGCGTGGAATATTAACTAAACTTTCCACAATTTGTGAAACATCCCCTAAAAGTTTGTCCAAATACTTATTATTTACAGAAATATCCATAAACTATTTTGAAATATTCAAAAGTGCTCAGATTTACCCAAGACTTAATGGGGAACATATCCTACGACTAAAAATAAATACTTTTATGTAACTTAAATTCACTAAAATTTGTGGAATATTAATTTGAGAAAAAAACTTCATTTTCGAACGCAGAAATGGAAGAGCTTCGCTCTGAAGGACCGCCATGTTGGTCACTGTAGTCTCTGCTCCAGGTTATTATACTTCGTTACGTGTGGACTGCTGTCTTAAACACTCGATGCGTCATTTCTGTTGCGCGAGAGGCGGCACGTCGCGCCCTTGCGGTTTTCCTTTAAAGCTACCCGTCTAGAACCGCAAGACTTAAATGAAGGTGGTAGCGAAATATGAACTGTACCGTGCTTAATAGTTTACTAATAGGATACTGCTCTTCACTGATTAATCAAAAACTTTTTCTCTTTTCAATTTCAACTACATGAAGGATTAGACTTTATTTACATATGGCACACCTTTCAGATCAATTTAAAAATAAGCATCTGTACAAATTTAGAGTCTTATGACTATAGGTAGACTTTTCACCTACATCTATATGTATTTTTTCCAATATAGATTTTCTTAAAATTCTATAGAAAGGTATTTATAAATGTTCTTAGAATTCGCAATTTTCTAAAAAATACTACAAAAAAATAAGATTACGTCTTTTTGAAGATTTTGATCGTTGTTTTTATAAAAATTTGATTTTTGTACAAAATTATTTGATTAATAATTATTTATTAAGTATATTTGAGACGAATTTAAAATTAATAAATCTTTTCTCTAAAAAACGGTGTAAAATTATTGTTAAATATATTCTTCGTGTTCTAGAATAAAAAAATCATTACGCTTTTTTAGATATTACCTCAGTTGTTATACCCAAAAAGATGGTTCTTCAACCAAATATTTAAATTTTCAACCAAAACGTTTAATTTTCAACATACAATTTTCATTTTGTATTCAAAAATACGAACGTTTTGTACCGAAAAGGACAACTTTTCTTATTGAAAAAGACAATTATTTTGTACAAAAACAGACGAATTTTCAATAAAATACGTCAATTTTCTACCAAGGAGTTGAATTTTCAACTTAACAAATATACAGCTTAAAGCTTAAAGTAAGCCTGAAATCATGGAATTTTCAGATACAAATTTTATTATCAAAATAACTACACAAAAAAGAAATGATTTTTCAACAATATTATTTAATTCTGAACCTAAAAGATAAATTTTTAACAAAAAAAAAAACTTTTCTAGCCAAAAAGACCACTTTTCAATCAAATACATCAATTTTCTCTCAAATACTTTAATTTTTAACTTATATAATTTAAAATATATAAAATATATTTATGTATACAATATAAAATATATAAAATACTGGACCAAAAAGGAAAAGAAGATTACACTTTCAACCAAAAAGATTACATTTTTACTAAAATAGACACATTTTTAACATAAAACGAATTTTTATGAAAATAGTTAAATTTCTAACCAAAGTGATGAACCTTAATCCAAACAAAATTATTTTTTTAAAATGTATTTGAACTTTTGACAGATATGAAAAGGTGCATATGGTATTCATTTTATGTGTATAAAATTATTCAATTTTCATTATAGTACTAGAACTTTTTTTTATTAATTTGAAACAAAAATTTGGGCATTCTTTTAAATAGAAACAATTTCAATTAAAATTGTCTACATAAATATTTAATACTTAACGTACAAAAATATTTTATCAATCTACTTTTCCACTTAACAAACGAAGAACAAAATTATTATTAAGAATTTACTGAATATGGGAAAATTATATTCGACTAAACGTATTTTTTATTCAATAGAATCACATTGTATTTTCATTCTGCATTCGAAAATTATGGACAGATGAAAAATTTCTGTACATTATTAATGATTATTTGTTAAGAATATTTAAATTCAAATTTTTGACATTTAAGAAAAAAACCCGCTCTACAATGCAGGTACATTTAAATAAGAAGCACTGAATAGAGGATCTACGAGAATCTAACAAGTATTTCATTATTTCTATTTTAAGACCTCCGAACATGCACAAATGGAAATTGGTGCACATTTTGAGTAGTTAAATAGTACTTGTACTATAATGAATTAATCCTCATTAGAAGGTCGTAAACTCTTCCGGTTAAGAGAATTTAAGTGAATAAAAAGAGAACTTATATTTCTACTCGGGAAGGATCTGATGAGGATTAATTTAATATAATGAAAGTACTATTTAACTACTGAAAATTTGCGCGCTTTTTAAAAAATAGCAAACATTTAAATTAAAATATTTCTCACAAATAATCATTATTAAATGTACAGAAATTTTACATGCGACTATCTTCTTACTTGTATCGAATGCAGAATAAAATTACAATGTCATTTTATTGAATAAAAGAAAGATTTATTCGATTATAAATTTCCTATGTTCAATAAATTCTTATAATAATTTTGTTCTTCGTTCGCTGAGTGAAAAGTTAAATTGATGTAATATTTTTGCAGGTTTATTAATGAATATTTATTTTAAAAATTTGTATTGAAATTTTTTGCATTTCAAAGAATACCCAAATTTTGGTTTCAATTTTGTAAAGAAAAGTTCTGATACTATAATTAAAGTTAAATAATTTTATTGTAGTATATTTTATTGACTTAAAAAGAATACCACAAGTCATATACGTGATTCAGTTTAACAGAAAATTTAATTAGAGAGACATTAAACAATACCCAGTGGGCACAAAATTTGGCGACAACTTTACGAGATCGTTAGGACATCTTTACGACAACTTTACGACATCCTATGTCCTTGGCGTTTCGGTGTTTTTACGATATCGTAAAGACATCGTCAGATCATACGACTTATTTACGATATCGTAAAGACACCTTAACGGCATTAACACAGGATGTCGTAAAGTTGTCGTAAAGATGTCCTAACGATGTCGTAAAGACGTCGCTAAATTTTGTAACCACTGGGTAATCCGCCCAAGTTATTCTGTCGGATTGAGATTTGCTCGAGTCATGCAAAATGTCTTGATTCTGGGGAATCCATGAAGCATTTATTGATTCTAAATTTATAATTTTAGATCAATTGAAATAATGTTTAATATCATAACAAAGAAATTGTAATAGATTGATATTTTACAAGTTCACCTTTAAAAAAAATAGTATGAAAATAAGGCAAATTATTATTAATGAAAAACAATGCCGGACTCAAATCTCAAAAGAGCTAATACGCATTATTATTTATATATTTGTGGTTATTTTTATTTCAAGAAATTAATTCATTCGCTCGTTCATCCCTAAATTAAAATAATCACTTATGTAGTTCTAACAGAAAGTGGCCGGGCGTTTCTTTTCATAAACTACGTTAGCACTTTTAGAAGTTGGGGCGAGGGTCAAAAAGTCAGATTTTCTATCAAAAATTGAAATACTTCTTTAAAAATTATTTCTTTACTTCCAGGTTCATCTTTTTAGTTAAAAATTTATCTACTTTCATAAAAATTAGTCTCATGTTTAGTTAAATATTAATTTCTTAAACTGAGAATTAAAGTATTCCATTTGTATGTAAAAATGAGTTTTTTCAATTAAAAATTTAATGACTTGGTTAAAAATTTATCTTTTTAGTTGAAAGTTCAACTTCTTGACAGAAAATTAATGTATTTTGTTGAAAATTTCTCTTTCTTGGTAAAAATGTTTTTTTCTTCTGGTTCGAGTATTTAACTTCTAGGTGAACTACTCTGTAAAAAAATGGTTATTTGGGATTCAAAATAACAGTTAAATAATTAACTATTTTCTATTAAATGAACTTTTATGTTAAAAATTATACTGTCTTTGAGGAATTGAATCTGTTTGAATTGAAAATTCAACAATTTGGTATAAAATTAAACTATTTGGTTTAAACTTTATAGTGTATTTTGCATAAGTTACAAATAAAACTATTTGGTTGAAAATTGATGCATTGTTTTGAAAAGTCATCCTTTTGGGTTGAAAAGTGTTCTTTTTTTTCAGAATTGATCTTTTAAGTTAAAAATTTAACAATTTTGTTGAAAATTCGTTTTTTTTGGGCAGCTATTTTTTTATTAAAGTTTTTATCCAAAAAATCAACAATTTCAGATTAGCTTGAAACTTTAAGCTGCATATTCGATAAGATTAAAATTAAACTACTTGGTAGAAAATTGATTGAATTGATTAAAAAGTCGACTTTTTGGCCATTTTTTGTAGAAAATTATTCCTTTTTGTGGCAAGTTTAGCTGTTTGGTTGAGAATTCAATTATCTTGTTAAAAATTCTACTTCCTTTATTGAAAATCATCTTATTTTGTTAACAATTCATCTTTTCTAATTTGAAAGTCCACCTTTTTCGAAAAAATTGACTTTTGAACTTGAAAACTTTACTCTTTTGTTGAAAATTCATAAATCGTGGTAGAAACGTTTTCTTTCTTGATTCAAAATTAACTTATTAGAAAAAAATTGAAATGTGTTCTAAAATTTTTTTCTGAATTTTAATTTTTTATGTTTGAAAATTTGACCATTCGATAAAAAGTACATTTTTTTATGATAAAAATTCAACTACTTGATTAGAAATTGAACTGTTTTGTTAAAGTTATCATTTCTGGTAAAAAATGTAACTATGTTTTTAAAAATTCATATTAAAAAATCGTTCTTCTTGGTTCAAAATTTATCTTTCTTGTTTGAAAAGAACTTTTTTTTAATTTAGCCGTCTTCCCAAAAATTAATCTTATTGGCTTCAAAATTTTACTATTTGCTTCAATTTTGAACTATTTTTTTTGCAAAACTTGTCTGCTTTATTCAAAAGCTCATCTACTTGGTTAATGGTAAGGTTTGCGTAAAAATTATTTTTTTTTCAAATTCGTCTGTATGTGTTGAAAATTCATCTATTTAAGTAGAACTTTGCATATCATGTGGCCCTGAAAAGGGACATTTTTAGGTTGGCATTATTGCTTCAGTAATTAAAAAATGTTTAAATAATTACCAGTTTCATTCACTATTGGAAATATGACAGCGGAAAGTCCTGTAAGACATTTCGAATTAATTCCGCAAAAAAAAAAAAATCAAGCCTTTTAATATAAAAATGGTAAAAATGTGCATTTGTTTATGAAATTTAAAAAAATAATTAGCACTTCTTGTTCACAATGAAAAATATCACAGAAAGGTTTCTTTGGCAAGACATCTCAAGTTGATACTCAAAAAAACATCAATCCCATTCATGAAAAAATAGTTAAAATGTGCATTTGTTTATAAAAATTGTTGAAATAATTTGCAATCATCAGCTATTATTAACTTACTCTACATTATAAAGATTACTCCTAGTTGCATAGGATTACTTTGGATTACTTCTATATCAAAATTACTTTACATTGCCAAAGATTACTCCTGTTTGAAAAGGATTACTCTGGATTACTTCTATATAACAAATTACTCTGGATTACCAAAGTCGATGCCGGATTGTATAGGATTACTGTGGATTACTTCTATATCAAACATTACTCTTCATTACCAAAGATTATTCCGGTTGAATAGTATTACTCTGGATTACTTCTAAATTACTCTAGATTATCAAGGATTATTTCGCATTGCATAAAATGACTCTAAATTACTTCTATATAAAAATTACTCTATATTACCAAAGATTACTCCTGGTTGCATGGGATTACTCTGGATTACTTCTATATTAAAAATTACTCTAGATTATTAAAGACGATGCCGGATTGCACAGGATACTTTGGAATACTTCTATACAAAAAATTACGCTACATCACCAATGATTACTTCTGGTTGCATATGATTACTCTGGATTACTTCTATATTAAAAATTACTCTAGATTATTAAAGACGATTCCGGATTGCATAGTATTAATTTAGACTATTTATATATAACAAATTACTCTGGATTACCAAAGACGATGCCGGATTAAATAGGATTACTGTGGATCACTTCTATATCAAAAATTACTCTACATTACGAAAGATTACTCCGGATTGCATATTATTACCCTGGATTACGTCTATATTAAAAATTACTCTAGATTACTATCGATTACTGCTATATGAAAATGACTCTAGATTATCAAGGATTAGTCTGCATTACATAGAATTACTCTGGATTAAAATTATATAAAAAACGACTCTACGTGACCAAAGATTACTCCTGGTTGCACATGATTACTCTAGATTACTTATATATAAAGAATCACTCTAGATTACCAAAGATTAGGCCGGATTGTATAGGATAACTCTGGATTACTTTTATATTAAAAATTATTTTAGATTACCAAAGATTACTCCAGATTGCATAGGATTACTCTATATAACTTAGATACAAAAATAACTTGTGATTGCGTAGGATTACTTTGGATTACTTTTATATTAAAAATTATTTTAGATTTCTAAAGATTACTCCAGCTGGCATAGGATTTTTTGGAGTTCTTCTATATAAAAAATTATTTTAGATTACCAAATAATACTTCGCATTGCATAGGATTACTCTGGATTAATTCTCGGTACAAAATTACCTTTGATTATCAAAGATTACTCCGGATTTCTCAGGAAATCATTGGATTACTTTTATATAAAACATTACTCTGGATTAGGAAAGATTACTCTCCATTATATAGGATTACTCTGCATTATTTTAATATAATGTATTACTCTAGATTACCAAAGGTTACCCCGGATTTCATATAGGATTACTCTAAATTACGTAAAATTATAGTGCATTACTCTGCCTGAACTATCGACTCTTGTGAATATTCAACCAAAAAGAATAAATTTTCAACCAAATAGTTGAGTTTTGAATTAAACAAGATCAATTTCCTACCATAAGTTTCATAGTTAAATTTTTTAGTTGAAAAATTAATTTTCAACAAAAAACGAACGAATTTAAAACAAAATAGGTAAACTTTCATATTTTAATGATTTCCAAAATATTAAAAAATGTCTATAAAATATTTGAAATATTTCGCAAAGATTAACAAAGATTTCACAAAAATTTCAATGCTTTCCCAAATATATCATAAAGATTTTAAAGGGTTTTCAAAGGTTTCCGATAGATTTAAAAGATTTTAGAAACACTACTTATTACATTAGACTACAATTTTTTAATATACATTTTAAAGAGTGCACCAAAATTTCAATAATTTCAGAAACATCAAATATTTCAAACATATTTAAAATATTTTTCAAAGATTTCAATGATTTTCCAAGAATTGGAAACAAACATTTAAATAATGTCTTAAATATCATCAAATACTTCAAAAATATTTCAAATATTTCGCAAAGATTTTCATAGATTTTTAAAGATTTCACCAATCTTTTTAAGATTTCCCATAGATTAAAAATATTTTTCAAAGAATAAACAATAGTGGGGCGATGGTCGTAGGGGCTAAAGCGTAGGCTTTGGACCCACTCCGTCGGCTTGCGAGTTGCGGGTTCGATTCCTGCTTCGCACTTTGGTGGAAAAGCCTTGGCGGCCCATGCGGTGAAACATTAGCCTAGCAAAGGAGTTGTTCATCTCCAGAGAGTCGTGGAACCGGTACCTCCAGAAAAAAGATTTTCTCTTAGTACTTAAAAGCTGTTGCTCTTGGTGGTTCGGAACCCACCTTAAACTGTAGGTCCGTAAGTAAGTGTGTGGGGGTATGTAAAGGAATAGGGAAGAAGGTGCAAGAAAAATGTAAACCTTTAGGGGACATATTAGAAGCTTCCATTCCAAGAATAAACAATAATCAGAGTGCAAACTATATGTTTCTCAATAATATTATTATAAATTTATTTTAAAAAAAGTACACAGTAAATCTCGGCAAATCAAATCGTTTTCATCATTCTGATTATCAATTTTAGATGAAAATAAAGCCGACTTTCGTTTTAGCCATAGTGACAGGGGTTGCGCAATCTCCGCATGTGAGTACACGCGCACTGCGCCTTTCCACTCCGCTGCTGGTGTTTTTTCAGGCCTAATTGGCAACCGTATCTCGCCCCACGTGCTGAGAAACTGGGTGGTCAGCAGTTCTAGGAATTACTAAACCGCGGGTGGCTAAACCGAGAGTCGGGTGTAGTACACTTTTGCGTATACAAAATTAATTTTTAAACAACTGCATTGGCATATATCTGTCGAGTGGCAGTTGTTATACTTCTTATTGAAAGTCGAATTTAGTCATGATCGACGTAATATTTATAAACCAAGGAATGTTTAGGAAAATTTTTAATCCCAGTTTGTGGGGAAAATTATACCTTTCCTATATATTCTGCAATAAATAAATCTATATAGTTCTGGAAAATAATTTTTATCTTTTATAAAGTGTTCCTAAAAATCTCACTTCCAAAAGATTTACAACCTCCTACGACCATTAGAAAATGGTTTTAAAAGATTTGAATTTTCAACATAATACATGCACTTTGAACCAGTACGATCAAATTTCAACTAAAAATAGAAAACGGTTACATTTTTAGTCAAAACAAGTTTTTAACTAAAGAAACAAATGTTCAGCAAAATAGTCGATTTTTTAACCAAAAATGATCAACTTTTATTTTTAACCAAAGAGATGAATTTTAAACCAAAAGAATATAATTTCTCTATTAAAATAGAAAAAATTTCAGCAAAATACATGACTTTTAAACAAGAAAAAAATTAACTTCTAATTAAAAATATAAATTTTAAACAAAAAAATTAACTTCAAACAAAAGAGTTAAAATTCCAATCAAGGGTACATCTCCAATATAAAAAAATGCATTTTTAACCACGGAGAATAATTTTCTACCAAAATAGATGAATTTTCAACAAAATACATACATTTTCAATTGAATAGTTAAATTTTTACTAAAAAATAAACTTAAAACTTAATTTGAAACTCAAAAGTTTCTTTTTTAACAACAAATGGGGAATTTATACCAGAAGAGATGAATCTTTGGCCCTAAAAGACGAATTTTTAACTAATAAAGGTCTCTATTTAAAATATTAAAAAAAAATTTTTGTATTCTTAAGCCAAAAAAAGGGAATCAGTTTCAAAAAAGTTAAATTATTAACCTGAAAGTATAAGGTTTCAAAGAAAGAAAGTTAATTTTCAACCAAATACTTCAATTTTAAACAAAAAAGATGAATTTTATAACAAAATATTAGTTAAAGATTAATTATGCTTACAGCCAAAGACTTATAACTATTTTAGTTTCGACTAAGTAGATTAAAAACTGCTATTCCATTAAAAAACTAAAATGACAAATTTTCAAATTGAATAGGTAAAATTTTTTGTTAAAATGATTAAGTTTTAACAATAATAAAACGAAAATTTAAACGTAGAAACTTTTTCATCTCTGTAAAAAAGTTTTTATAAATTAATTTAGTTGCGAACATCACTTCCGATTTATTCGCGACTTCTCAGGATCAACCAGGAATATTTAATAAAAAAAGGTAACTTCCGGTTGTGGGGAAAATTAAAAAATATCTACATTGGGCTATAAATCTCCAGGATTCTGAAAATGATTTTGTTTTACCTTGTCACAAACAAAAGTTTTAGCTCTGAAAATTATTATTTTATTCTAGTTCACATGAATGTGAAAACAGGTCCCCTCCGTTACGTGGTACTATACTCCAAGGGGATACTTGAAGTTAAATGTAAAAATTTCGGAATAATTTGTCATAATTTTTCTTTCCTTAGGGTCTGGTCTCGATCTTCAATCACGGGGGGAGAACGATGGATTTTGGAACTCAGAAGGGCAAGAGATAACTGAGATTCGCTTGCTGTCGTCATTGTCTAAGAATTGAGATTTTCGTGTTGAATCTAGTTCCCGCCTTTTCTTTGGCTGTTTCCTATAGTCGCGAAATCTGGCTGGAAACCTTGGATCCCTCCAGAGCCAGGGTCTGCACAAAGATATTATAAACGTAGATGCGGTACGGGGCGTCGGAGTGGGGAATTATATATATAGGACATCGCATTTTTTGCCCTATCGAGGTGCTGCCCTCATCGCACTACGAATTCGAATTCTTGTTTTCTCATTCTTCGTAAAATATGACGGTAAAGCAGTAGAAAATTTTTTTGAGGTTAGAAAAGTTTGACATGTATGTATCGCTGAATTTTT